>NC_083401.1:161039751-161317251 GCF_020745735.1 Hemiscyllium ocellatum | reverse complement strand
GGCTGTGTACACAACATACTGGAGAGCTGACTGCAGTGTGTGGAAGCCTCAGTAGTTGCCTTCTGAAGGAGAGGAGGTTTGGCCAGCATTTATCGCTCTTGAGAAGGTGGCGCTGAGTTGTCTATTTGAACTACTGAAGTTCATGCAGGGGGTGATGTGCAAGGGTGCTCAGAAAAACCTCCAGCGTTTTAATCCAGTGACAGTGATGGGTTGGAGATACAGCTTTAAGTCAGGATGGTATGTGGCTTGGAAGGGAATTTGTAACGGAAAGCAACGAGGGAGAAAATAATAAAAAGTAAACAACAATGAGACATTAACACATGATTCGAAAAGTAAATTATAAGGTTCAGACATAAGAGATCACAGAATTTACTTTTTAACATCAGGTATGTTGAAGGTTGCTTGACTGTTAATTATCTTCACCACTTATCAGCCAATAGGACTGTCCTCATTTCGGGTGTGACCTTTCTTCAGCCCTGAAGCAGGGTTACACCCGAAATGCCGATTTCCCCACCTCCTGAGGCTGCCTGGTTTGCTGTGTTCTTCCAGCCTCCTGCCTGTCTACCATGGATTCCAACATCCACAGGGTTTTTTTCTGTCTCTAATAGCACTGTCCTCTCATACAGTTTTCTCCTTATTTTGTTATTTCTTGTGAATTGGCCTGGTGAGTGCATGACAAGATGTGTTTTACTGCAGCAAAATTCAACTTTTGCATTATCAAATGGCTGTTTTGTTAATTATATTTTAACTTCAAGAATAACGACTGAGCATATTAGAGTTGTTGTGTTTGGTATTTAAGAGCTTTGGATGTTGCTGTCAGCTGTAGCATCAGGCCAGTTTCAAAGTAGTGGAGCTTTTATTTTGCAGAATATGAATAACGAAAATGTGCGCGGTTGTCTGATAAAGCTTTGCTCTCCATTGGGGAGGCAAGATACCAACTTGCCGAATGTTTCAGAGAACACCCCAGGGACACCCACACCAACCAGCCCCACCGCCCCATGGCCGAACACTTCACCTCCCCCTTACTCTCCACCAAGGACAGGTAAATCCTGGTCCTCCTCCATCGCCACACCCTAACCGCCCATTGCCTGAGGAAAGAATTCCTCATCTTCTGCCTCAGGAGCCTCCACCCACACAGGATCAATGTTGATTTCACCGGTTTCCTCATTTCCCCTCCCCACACCTTATCCCAGATCCAACCCTCCAACTCAGCACCGCCATCTTGTACATCTTCCTACTCACCTATCCGCTCCAACCTATCACCATCAGCCCCCATCTTCATCTACCTATCGCATTCATAGATACCTTCCCACCACCAGAGCCACCCCCCCCCCTCCCGTTTATATCTCAGCCCCCTTGGGCTCCCCTCATTCCTGGTGAAAAGTTCATGTTCGAAATGTTGACTCTCCTGCTCCTCAGATGCTGCCTGACTGGCTGTGCTTTTCCAGCACCACACATTTTGACTCTGACCTCCAGCATCTGCAGCCCTAACTTTCTTCTGGATTAGTGGTGCTGGAAGAGCACAGCAGTTCAGGCAGCATCCAACGAGCAGCGAAATCAACATTTCGGGCAAAAGCCCTTTTGTCCAAAAGGTCGATTTTGCTGTTCGTTGGATGCTGCCTGAACTGCTGTGCTCTTCCAGCACCACTGATCCAGAATCTGGTTTCCAGTATCTGCAGTCATTGTTTTTAGCCCTAACTTTCTCCTACTTGATTCCAACCCTACTGCAAAGCCTTTTCCAAGGATGCCTACCTTGAAGAAATTCTCCTACTCTTTCTAAAAGGATCTCAGTGAGTCTGTCTCTCTCACTGCCATTCCTGATGAAGGGATTATGCTCGAAACGTTGATTATCCTGCTCCTCGGACACTGCCTGACCTGCTGTGCTTTTCCAGCACCACACTCTCAACCTACTCTGACTATGGTTTCAAATTCTGGACATCGTAACGATGTGTAGACGTAATGGTTCTATGGACAAACAGAAGTTGGGGTTGTTTCCTTACATCTAAGATGTGTAAGGATATTTTATTGTGGTTTATAAAATTATGAAGGGTTAAATTCTAACTGTTTCCAATTGATTATCAATGGACAATTCATTAAGATTTAAATTTGTTCAGATTGTTTGACGAAAGAACAAGAAATTACATGGGGAGAAACATTTATACAGTGAGTGGTTAGGATCTGGAATTCACTCCTTCCCTGATATTGTGAATTCAGATGAGTGTTCAACACAAAATGGAACAAATACTTGGAGAAAAAAAAGGGAAATAATAGAGAAGTAGTGAAAGAATTGGTGCAGACTGTCTGAGGCTGAATGCACTCCTTCGGCAATGCAGTATTCTATTTTATAATACATTCTATTCGATAATAATATGGACAGCATGGTGGCACAGTGGCTAGCTCTGCTACCTCACCAGCACCAGCGACCCGGGTTCGATTCCCACCTCGGGTGACTGTCTGCGTGGAGTTTGCATATTCTCCCCGTGTCTGCATGGGTTTCCTCCCACAGTCCAAAGCTGTGCAGGTCAGGTGAATTGACCGTGCTAAATTACCCATAGTGTTAGGTGCATTAGTCAGAGGGGAATGGCTCTGGGTGAGTTACTTTTTAGAGGGTTGGTGTGGACTTGTTGGGCTGAAGGGCCTGTTTCCATACTGTAGGGCAGCTAAACTTTAATAACCAAAAGCACATCCTGATGGTGCTTGACAGAAGCTGTTGAGAGTTAAAACAGGGGAGTTAAGGGACCTAATAACAAGAGAAGCACCAAGGCTCAGAGTTGTTCTCCCCAGCCCTGGTAAATCTTGTTGAAGTTCCCTCATAAGAGGATGGACTACATTATTCTACATGTTCACCGAGAGTAATCAGACTCTCGGAATCAGAAGCAAGGGACAGGAGGAGCACAAAGTGAAACCCAAGAACAGTATAGTGATTCGGGTAAATTATAAGGCCCACCCAATAATCCAAGCCCAGGCAACACCTCAAGAAGTTCAGCACCAGTGAACGACAAACTTCAAAACCTACCTGGACACTGAACCGTGGAGAAGCAAAGCCAGTGCAAGAACTGACAGAAAGCAGAAAGCAGTGGGAGAACAAGCAGACAAGAGATCAATCAACCAGCAACAACATTACAGGAAATCAAAACTACTTACAGAGCTGGGGAAGAAACAAGCACTCTGAAGATCCATCAATGGCAGGGAAAAGGAAGGCCTTCATCCCCATCGTCACAAATCGGTTCAAAACCGGATCATCCCCATCTTCACAAATCAATTCAAAACCGGATCATCCCCATCGTCACAAATCAATTCAAAACAGGATGAATGTAGATTTCTCCAGCTTCCTCATTTCCCCTCCCCCCACCTTATCTCAGTCTCAACCCTCGGATTCAGCACCGGTCTCTTGACCCGCAATCTTCTTCCCGACCTCTCCGCGCCCACCCCCTCTCCGGCCTACCACCGTCATCCTCACCACTTTCCACCTATTGTATTCCCAGCACCCCTCCCCCAAATTCCCTCCCCCCCCATCTTTTATCTTAGCCCGCTTGGCACACCAGCCTCATTCCTGAAGAAGGGCTTATGCCCGAAACATCGATTCTCCTGCTCCTTGGATGCTGCCTGACCTGCTGCGCTTTTCCAGCAACACATTTTTCAACAAAAACATTTCAAGCCAAAGAGAATTAGACATTTCTTTCTGATGAAAACATTCAGTTCTGGGGGTGTTCGTGAATCAGGACTTACAAAGGAAAGAGAAAACCTTGCCAAAGAGAAAAAAATGTTTAATTTGACGTGTTAGAAAATATTGTAGAGAAACCAGCCCCTTTGAGGATACAGATCATCTTTAGAAGGCAGATCATGTTTTGAATAATGCTCTTGGAAACACATGGGGAATTTGCCCAAATGGCCAACTGATTTAGAACCACAGTGCTATTCAGGAATCTCGTCGAAATTCCAACCCAGCGGTGTCTTCTCTCACTGACAGTAATGTACTTTTCCCCTTTACAGAATTCCAGAATTATCCCTAGAGTTATAGAGATGTGCAGCACAGAACCAACCTTCGGTCCAACTCTTCCATGCTGACCAGATATCCCAATCCAATCTAAATCAGCTTCACCTCTGTAATCACCATCCCAGAAAAAGACAGAAGACCCATGCAACTTAAACATCTTCAAAGATTTGTGCATTGTTTGAAAGAAGTTTTATATTACAAATTCTATGGAAATACCTGGTGATGTTTCTTTACAAGAGATGTTTGAAAACTTACTATAGACATTGGATTTTCTATTAACAGGGCTTCCTTTAAATAGACAATAGACAATAGGTGCAGGAGTTGGCCATTCTGCCCTTCGAGCCTGCACCGCCATTCAATATGATCATGGTTGATCATCCTTAATCAGTATCCTCTTCCTGCCTTATCTCCATAACCCTTGATTCTACTATCCTCGAGAGCTCTATCCAACTCTTTCTTAAATGAATCCAGAGACTGGGCCTCCACTGCCCTCTGGGGCAGAGCATTCCACACAGCCACCACTCTCTGGGTGAAGAAGTTTCTCCTCATCTCTGTCCTAAATGGTCTACCCCGTATTTTTAAGCCGTGTCCTCTGGTTCGGCACTCACCCATCAGCGGAAACATGTTTCCTGCTGCCAGAGTGTCCAATCCTTTCATAATCTTATATGTCTCAATCAGATCCCCTCTCAGTCTTCTAAACTCAAGGGTATACAAGCCCAGTTGCTGGATATGATTGGTGATAACTGTGTGCTGTGCCTTAGAACCTGCAGGGGTGATTTTGAATAATGACTAGCTTGATCAGGTATTTGCTTCATCCGGTTCAGCTGCAGAGAAACCAGTGAAAAGCCGAGTTGGAAGAAAACTCACAAAGAAAACCCGCCCACTCAGTCTCTCATTTCTAAAAAGTAAACTCTCTCGTTGAGTTCAAGGTGTGATCAATTTGTTCTTTTGAAAGATTGATTGAAGAAACATCTCAAGATTGCATTTCTGAGCAAGCTGTGTCTACAAGAATGCAGAGACAATCTTGAATACTTAGTAACTTGACTGCAACTGCCAGCACATCAGAGCAGACTCCAGAACATGCTACGTTTTATCTTTTTGCTTTCAAGGATATGCCATTGACTAAAGTATTTTCTTCAGAAAACCATTCTTTGTAGAAATCTGTTTTCTCCCCCTTTTCCTGAATAGTTTGCGTGTGCGTTTTGAGAATATTTATAGAATAAGAATTGATACTTCTGTAATACTAGCTACATTTTAATTATGTTAACTATGTTAACCAATCTTTTTTGAATATGTTTTGTTTTGCAAGTAAACCAATAATTATGTTTATCAAGAAACAAAGTATTTAATTGTTCACTTTGGTAATCGGAAAAAATACACAACATTTTTATTTCATATATTGACCAATGTTGAATTGGTGTTAGGGAGATGGTGCATTCCTTTAACCTTGGTCTAAGTGGGATATTAGATGCAGGAAGTGTTTAATTGGAAGTGAGATATTAATATTTGGAAAAGGATAGAAGAAAATACACCAGATTTCCAGCATTATTACACCAAAATTGTCTTGGCAGTTGCTAAAACAGCTCTGGATTTGCAAATAACCAAGATTAGGATAATTGAATTGGCTGGGAAATTAGGGTTAGAGTTTAAAGTAGGGGTTAGGATGGCAGATGTAATTTGAGGTAATACGGTAATATTTAAAACTGGAAGAATAACAATGAGCAAACCGACTGAAAATTCAGTTGCGTTAGTGGGAATTCAACTACACTTGAAGTAGCTTGAACCAGAAAAGGAAATGGAGACTAAAAGATTTTGACTTGAAAGAGAAGCACTTCAGATGGTAAATGAGAGAGAGGAGAAGGAAAAAGAAAGAGAATATAAGAAGTTAGAGTTAGAATTTAACTCAAGGGAAAAGGACAGAGAGAGAGAGAATACCATCTTAACAGGATGGAACTAAAAAAGAGGTATCTCATTTTTGTAAAGATTTTGAAGTGGACAGATCAAGTAGAGAATTATTAAAATGTCTGAAAGCCCTTCCAAAATTTGTTAAAAGGGATGCGAGGGAATTTTTTTTAAGAAGATAGCTAAGATAAGAAAATCAAAAAAAAATTCTGATCATTGCACAGATTGACAGGCACAGCTCATAAAATTTGTGCTTTACTTTTTGAGAAGGCGTTGATAGACTGAGATGAAAAAGAAGTGTACCTTAGTGTGTACAAGTTGGTCCCTGAAACGTATCGGCAGAAACTTCGGAATATTTGGAAGCACCTTGGGCAGACCTACAAAGAATATGAAAAGGTAAGAGCAAAATAGCTTTGATCATTGGATGTGGGCATTAAAGGTAGAGGCAATGTTTGAGAAAATAATTCTTCAGGTAGAAGTTAAAAATTCCTTCCCCCTGTCCATTACACAAACTCACAGAGAAAACCAAAATGTTGCAACAGCAAGACAGAGAGTTGAGTTGACTAATGATTACAAAGTGACCCTTAAATTCAAACCTTTCTTCTGTCGCCTTCACAATCCGAGAAGGACAGAAAATGGGAATATGAAAGGAAAGGACAGTTGGGAAGGTCCCAGGGTCTTTAACTTGGAGAGGAAAGGCAGATGCTGAGGTTGGAAGTCATGTCCAAAGGCTTAAGTGTTTCCACTGTCACAAAGTGGGACAACGTAATGCAGATTGCTGTAGGCTGTGGAGGAAATTCATGGGATTATCGGGGATAAACAAGGTCACTGCAGAGAGAAAGAGCCCTGACTGAGGCTATAGTGGATCACTTATTGTTCTGTTTATTACTGCGGGATAATAAGATATAAATACTACTGTGAGAGCAGGGTAAATAAACAAGGTATCCAAGAGTTACAGGAAGTTCTCATCAAAAGGAAAAGTAACTCCTTATTCCTCAGAGGAGACAAGTAAACCTCCAGTTAATTTGGAGATGCAGGAACCACCCAAACTCTTACTGGGAAAAGGCACAACGTTTTCACCAGAGAAAGAGAATGAATGCCAAATCTTTAGTGAATGGTTTTGACAGGGAGATTATACCTGTCACTTTGTACTAAATGTAACTAGAGTGCGAGCTAATGTCTGGAGTGGTCACATTTGGAGTTGTCCATAGTTCGCCTGTAGATGCAGTTGACCTACTTCTCGGGAATGATTTGGCAGGAGCAAGGGTTGGAATTCCTCCAGTTGTCACGGAAAGCCAAGTGAAGCCAAGGAGCCAGAACAATTACAGGAGAAGGTTCCAGGAAATCTTCATTCCTGTGTAATGACCTGAGCAATGGCTAAACAAAGCCCATCGTCAGTGGTCAAAATGGCACCACTGTCATGTGCTTGGTAACCTGAAACATTCTTTGGGGAATCAGAAAATCTAAAGGAAGTGCTGTCAGGTCAGGGCTCAGCAAGCTGATTCCAAAGTTGAGAGAACTAGCTCAGCCTGAAGCAGAAATTGGGAAATTTGGAATGCTACAATGTGGAAAGCAGGACTCTGAAAAGAAAGTGGATACTTTGTCACAGACCTGCAGACAAAGAGGAGGCGGTAATTCACCAGATATCGGCACTGCTCAAATATTGTCGAAAATATTAAGGACAGCTCATGAAATTCCAATGGCAGGGCATGACAGAATTGGGAAGACCCAGACATGTAGAACCTTCTTCCTGGCCAGACATTCTCAAGGTTGTGGTAAAGTGTTGTAAAATGTACCAAACATGCCTGTCACAGAAGGAAAATCAAAATGTGAAGTCAGACTGGCCCTTTAAATTCCCATCACTAAACCTAAGAACTGCAGATGCTGGAAATCAGAAACAAAAACTGAAATTGCTGCAAAAACGCAGCAGGTCAGGCAGCATCTATGGAGAGAAAGCAGAGTTAATGTTTTGGGCCCAGTGACCCTTCTTCAGAATATGGGCGGCACGGTGGCACAGTGGTTAGCACTGCTGCCTCACAGCGCCAGAGACCCAGGTTCAATTCCCGCCTCAGGCGACTCTCTGTGTGGAGTTAGCACGTTCTCCCCGTGTCTGCATGGGTTTCCTCCGGGTGCTCCGGTTTCCTCCCACAGTCCAAAGATGTGCAGGTTAGGTAAATTGCCCGTAGTGTTAGGTAGGGGTATGGGTGGGTTGTGCTTCGGCGGGTCAGTGTGGACTTGTTGGGCCGAAGGGCCTGTTTCCACACTGTAAGTAATCTAATGGCCTGCTTCTGCACTGTAACCATTCAATAATTGTTAATTGTGCAGATGATGTGTATTTGCTTCTTGCAGAACTCAGTCATAATTTGGGACTGCCCTGGATAATTGGTAATGAGAATACAGAGGCTCTCCCTGAGTATAGAGCATTGCTTGGAGCATCAATGAAGCCATCACAAGCTGCAAATAGAAAGAAAATGGGAGGAAGGGCACTTGGGAGGTTACAATGTCCATGAAGGGTCTTGAGGAAACCATACTCCCAAGAGAAACAGACAAAGCATTTTCTTTTACTAAGGGCAAGAGAATGACATCTCTTTCTACTGACAGAGAGAAGCAGGGTGAGTGAGAATGGTGCTAATCCCTTAAGTGTATCAAATGAACACTTTGGTTCAGTTTGGAGAGTTTAAGAACATAAGCGATAAGAGCTGGAATGGACCTGATTATCCCTGAGCTTTAGCTTCAACTCCACTTCCCTGCCGATTCCTGATATCCATTGATTCCCAGAGTGAAGGATCAAAACTCTGGGAGCTGCCGTTAAGACTTATTGTCCTACTGTCTCTAAATTTGAAAGCATGGCATCTAAGCATGGCCCACCCCGTAACAGTTTGATGTTCGCTAACTGGATGGTAGGTCATTCAATTTGGGAATTGTCTAACCTCCTGCTACATCCTCATTATCCCTTTCACCCTGCACAGTCTTTACTGCCTGATACACCTGTACTTGCGTGTTCTCTTCCTGATGGTAATAATGTTTCAACATTTTGATTTGATTTGATTTGTTATTGTCACCTGTACCTAAGAATAGTGAAAAGTTTTGTTTTGCCTGTAGCACAGGCAGATCATAACAAACAAAGACACAAAGATCATGGGGTGATTCCTAGTTACATTTTTCTGGCAATCGGGGGTGTCAATTAAATAACAAACTTTACCTATCCTTTTGACGACCTTGTGTAAACCACTGAACTATGCACCTGGCCGCTCACTTTGCAAAGACTAATACCAACGTCTAATCCCATGATTGAATGTTTGAGATTTAGCTTTCGTGTTGGCCCACTGTTTCATGCTTGTTTGTATGACTATAAGGTGTTCATGAGCTTACTTTGCTGTGCTTGGAACAATGCTCTATAGTTTAACATGGATGAAACGTCCCTCAGTCATAACAACCCTTCTCTGATTAGTGTCATAAGTTTCTTTATTTGAAGGTTGTAAACTGATTTAAAAGAACTAAAACCAGAGACTTGTTAGATGTATCCCATGTGACAAACAGAATAAATGATTCCTGATTAAGGTCGATTCTCCTGCTCCTCGGATGCTGCCTGACCTGCTGCGCTTTTCCAGCACCACACTCTTGACTCTAAGCTCCAGCAACTGCAGTCCTCACTTTTGCCGAAACAAAATAAATTGTTTTGTCCTTATAATAAAAGATATTTATTTCAGTATGCCCTAATCATCATTTTGTGGGTTTGGTGGTCTTTTTTAAAGCTCCTTGAGTATGCGGCACGCTGAATCTTTAAATGTGTTATTCCCAGTCTCCAAGTAACATCTTGAAAAGTGGAGCCATGATCTGACTGACCTTCACCAGCGCGATCAGTCGTTAAATGAAGAATGGTGTTATCTTCTTTCACACAACCTTAACAGTGATTGTTCTCTTGGGTGGAAACTTTGCGGGATTTGTGTACTTGAGCGCCAAGATCCTGCTTTTCCTCTACACTGCCAAGAATCCTGTCTTTAATCCTAAATTCAGCATTCAAAATATTGTCCTTTTTAAATCGTTCTCCTCTCAGTTTAAAAATATGTCCTCTAATTTTGAACTCCCCCACCCTCAGGAATAGACCCTTGTCATTCACCTTCATGATTTTATAAACATCAATAAACTCACCTCTTAACCTCCTAAGCTCCAGTGAAAGAATCCCAGCCTTTCCAGTCTATTTTTATACCTCAAACCTTTCGTTCCTGGCAACATTCTGGTCAATTGTTTTTTGAACCATCTCCAATTGAATAATATCCTTCCGATAACAGGGTCATGACCCTTCCACCAAAAGGAACAATTTTCCTTTTTCTCCCTTATCAAGATCTCCCGAAATTTGAACACTTCATCGAAACTTCATGCAACATTTCCATTCCGAGAACACAACTTCCCCAGCAGCTCCAGTTTATCTTTGTCAGTTAAGGGATTCGTTCGTTTCTGGAACAATTCTCGTCCATATTTTCTGCACCCTGTAAACCCTCCTTTATCTGACTGTTTTAAATCTTTGAGTGAATGTAAACATTGTAAAGTGGCCTCTAGAGTTCCATTATCTGTGCGATTTTGTGGCTGGGATGACGATTATGAATAAATCCACTTAGATATGGACAGTCCTCTTCAGGAAACTGAAACATGCATGAAGTGGTTTGGTATAGTGCCAGATCTTACTTCCTGAAATTGATTCCATTGAAAATATGAAGAGGAACTCTTGTCATCTGTCACTCTGCAACAAAAGTAGACTCACCAAATTCAGGCTCGTTTCAAAATACTTCCCTTGGATTGGCAGGACTCCTATTAATGTCTGTCTCGACGGCCCTGACACTTTGTCTGACTATTATGGGGAAAGTATGAACTGTAGGGAAGCCAGTGTTAAGTAGCATTTTCTTGATGTTAGTTGATATCAGTGAATGTTCAGCACTAAGGGCAAAATAAGGTCGTCAGGAAGTTATTCCCACAGATTCATTTAATACTGGGGCACTCTTGGTATCAACTGACCGTGCAGTGTTGCTGACATCGTCTCATTTTTGTTTCCATAGTATTAATCATTTAGATATGTGCTCAACAAAGGCCGAATGGCGCTGTTTGATTTTCCTCTGCTTTCTTTGCTCCTCTTTGATCTGAATAGTTTAAAAAAACTTTATGTAGCAATTCCTCATGAACCTCTTCCGATACGACAAGTTCAATTGTTAAGTTTCATGGATAACCATTTTATGAAATGATCATCAGCTTCAATAATTGTGAATTGTTCCTTTCATTTTACAGTTGACAGACATTGAGTAGAGAAGCCAATTGCAATCTTCTTGCATTTTATTTGTTTTTAATGCTGTTGTAAAAACATGTAAACTCAATGTTATTTTTTAAAAAAAAGATTATGTGGACTCTTATAAAGATATCTCAAATACTTAAACAAAAGACTTTTTGCTAAGGAAAAGACGCTGAGTACAACAGCAACAATGCAGGAAGCTCAGATGGAGATGTATAGTTTCAAGGACTTTTAGCAAGAAATGACATGATCCAGTTTGTGTGTGGAGTCATAATATTGCACTCTACAACTCCATAAGACCATAAGGTAAGGGAGTAAAATGAGGCTATTTGATCCATTGAAAGTGCTCCGCCATTCAATCATGGTTGATATGTTTCTCAACCCCATTCACCTGACTTCTCCCCATAACCTTTGAACCCTTTACTAACCAAGAACCTATCTGTCTGTCTTAAATACACTCAATGTCTTGGCCTGTATAGCCTTCTATGGCAATGAATTCCACTGACTCACCACCCTCTCTCTTTTCCCCTTCCACAGATGTGGCTGGACTTGCTGAGTTTCTTCAGCATTTTCTGTCTCAGTCATAACAACGCAGACTATGACTTGGGGTCAATCTAATCAAGTCCAACTGGGGTACAATTACTCTGCTAAGTGTAAAGTTCACACTTGTCTCTAAGTGCTAGCTTAAAACAAAATGTATGCAGTAAATTAAGATGCCTTCAGGATGAGCTGAAGAGCATTACATTTAATTCATTACTTGGAAAGTGCAATCACTGCAGTCACATGGGCAAAACCAGCAGCCAATTTGCAGAAAACAAATAGTTTAAATTCTTTTCCTCTGTTTCATTTTTATTTTCTACGTTAGTTTAAGGGGCAGAGCATTAATTCCTGGTCTTATCATTCGATCCAGACCATATAATTTCTGTTTCATACTATATATTGTGTTATGTTATAAGAATTATATTTTCTTGTCATGGGGTGTTCAATTGAATTGCCTGAAGAAACAGAAACTCTGGCAGGTAAGATGAAGAAATGTTTAGCATACAGATCTAATCTAATCTACGTAGGAGACTTTGTCCTCTCCTTTCATTGCTTAAAGGTCCAACCCAAGAAACAAATGGTAATTAGCTTGGTAAAAATGAACTGGTATGCAGGCGTCAGAAACCTCAACAAATAGCATCTACATGCAGCAACAATATACCTTTTACACATGTACTCAGTGCACAGCTGCTCCAATTTGCCTATTACTCTGTCATATACTGGAGAGAAAAACTCTTACCCATGGGATTTAATTTACTAAGCACCTATTTAAGCAATCATATTCCCTTTGCAGGACACTGTGGCACACGTGAATGAAATACAAAGCTACCAAGTCACTATCAAAAGCAACAAATTTAAATTTATGCTGCAGTTTCTGGAGGGCAATAAAAGGACTCATCGAGTTAGTCACCGTTTTAAAAATAGCCATGCTGGGAAAACAAATGGAACAGGATTTGGATGGTAACCTTTTCATCTTTAGATTGCAATCCAGTCCTGTCTAATATGGTGTAAATCTCCTTCTCGTTCACTGTCCAAAATTCAATGTGAAATTAAGATAGGCAGCTACAATCCAAATCCCTATTGGCTCATAACCCAAATGTGTCTGTGTTTTGGTGATTACAACCTGAAAATGTGTTGCTGGAAATGCGCAGCAGGTCAGGCAGCATCCAAGGAACAGGAAATTCGACGTTTCGGGCATAAGCCCATCTTCAGGAATGATTACAGCCTGGTCCAGAAAGACAACAGAATGGATGTATGGTGTGGGAAATGAATAAGGAATGTCACAGTATGATGCCACATGAAGAGCAGAGATTGCTGAAATATCGCAGCATCTGTGGAGAGGAATCAGCATTAACATTTTGAGTCCAGTGACCCTTCTTCAGACTCTGAATGAGTGACAGATGCTGCTAGACCTGCTGAGATTATCCAGCAATTTCTGTTCTTGTTTCAGATTTCCAGCATCCATTCTCGGGATTTTCTTTGCCGCATTAAGAGCTTCCCAAAGTGTTGTGCAGGGATGTGCTGTTAGGGCAGAGGGTGGGAAACTTAATTGACATCTGCCCTTACTTGAACCTGGTGTCCAGGATTATCGGCAGGGTAAGGTGCACAGACAGATTTTAAAATTAGTGAAGGGGTCAAGGGGTACGGGGAAGAGGCAGTAAAGATTATTTCATTGAGCGTCAGAGAAGACTCAATGGGTTAAATGGCCTGCTTCTGCTCCTACAGTTTAGCATTATATGAGATTAGTGGCTTATACCAAGCCCTATGGCACAAACAGTCAGTATGTTCAGCTGTTAACCCAAAGCTTGGTTGTCTATGAGGCCATATAGAGGCAGGGTTTTCATCACAACACCTTTCACTCTCTCAGTTCCAGATTGCCAACGGTACTTTGGCTTCAAGAAAATATACCCCAAGTGGTGCCAGCTCATAACCAGTCTACCCTGACAGGCAACCTTCCAGCCCGCACTCCTGATCCATGAGTAACCTGTGCAGCTTAGGAGTGGACAGATCGGTGGAACACCTAGCGGATCTGGTTCTGGCCAAGGTGACCATCAATAGGTCCAGACAACATGCCGCAGCACCTGACCGTCTGTCCTCATGTGATTACACTCACACTTGGGTGTCCACAGAGAGAGTGTGCAGACTCGACGAACACAATGGAAGCCTTCAAGAGGCTGGTGGGTCTCCGCAGCCTTCAAGAGGCTGGGAACATCCTCAGTCCTCCAAATGGTCTTTTAATTTTGGTGGGTTTCTCTCATAGGTTTCTGGTGATCTCTTGATTGTTCACAACACTGGCTCACTTTGGTGGGCAGCACGGTGGCACAGTGGTTAGCACTGCTGCCTCACAGCGCCCGGAGACCCGGGTTCAATTCCCGACTCAGACGACTGACTGTGTGGAGTTTGCACGTTCTCCCCATGTCTGCGTGGGTTTCCTCCGGGTGCTCCGGTTTCCTCCCACAGTCCAAAGATGTGCGGGTCAGGTGAATTGGCCATGCTAAATTGCCCGTAGTGTTAGGTAACGGGTAAATGTAGGGGTATGGGTGGGTTGCGCTTCGGTGGGTCGGTGTGGACTTGTTGGGCCGAAGGGCCTGTTTCCACACTGTAAGTAATCTAAAAAAAAAACTAGAGGCTGTCTAAACCAATATTGCTCATTTAAAAAGTGTAGAGATCTGTTCAAGCCCTAAATATTAGGCTGAGTTTCATTCAGGTGTGTTTCAGTGACATATTGCCCTGGCTATCACAGAAAACTACAGTGGGGGAAGTGTTTGTCAGTCAAAATGGGACATTTGATTGGCTGATTAGTCAATGTACCATCAACACATGGAATCGATGAATAAAGCAGGAATCAGGTTTTGTCTTTTTTCTTAAGAGGAAAAGGTCTTTATCAATAATTTGATCTTGGATCAGTGAAAAAGGCACTTGTTATTTAATCGATTCCAGCGAAATTGCGAGCCATTTTATTATCACTGAGACAGGAAGTTGAGAAATTCCATGACTTGGTAGACCAGTCTCCTTTATAAGGGCCCTATTATATTCTCATTCAGGGCAGGTCGAATTTGGGCCTCAGCATCTCTGAAGACAGTTCAGAGGGGCTCATGGAAGTGAGCTGGTTAGAAGGCCTATATCAGACTGTTGGGACTTAACATCAGTTGTATTAAAAAGTTTTTAGCCCCCTCCCCAGTCCTCACCTCCTTTAAACTATCCAATAGCCCCTGTATCCCCTCTGTTGCCACTCCCATTATACTCAGTATTGGTAGATCTTGACAGGGATGTGAAAATGGCTTCCAGTGGGCACTCTCCCTCGTACATGCACACTGAAAAGAGATTCTCATTCACAAAACTCATCCAAATAATTGAAATCACTTCAAGCAGTCAATGTTTTGTAGAAACAAATAAACACGCAGACCACATCAAAGTTAGCTAATCCTTTGATGGCCTCTTAAAACAACAATCAAAATATGCATGTACCCCCTGCTGGTTAAAGGCATTTTGGTGCTACAGGAGTCCATTGTCTCAGCCTGCTCCTGCCCCACCGAACTCATCTCCGCGTACCTCGACATGGTCCTGTTCCCCTTAGTCCAAGAACTCCCCACCTACGTTCGGGACACCACACAAGCCCTCCACCTCCTCCATGATTTTCGCTTCCCCGGTCCCCAACACCTTATCTTCACGATGGACATCCAGTCCCTGTACACCTCCATCCCCCATCACGAAGGACTCAAAGCCCTCCGCTTCTTCCTTTCCCGCCGCACCAACCAGTACCCTTCCACTGACACCCTCCTTCGACTGACTGAACTGGTCCTCACCCTGAATAACTTCTCTTTCCAATCCTCCCACTTTCTCCAAACTAAAGGAGTTGCCATGGGCACCCACATGGGCCCCAGTTATGCCTGTCTCTTTGTAGGATATGTGGAACAGTCCATCTTCCGCAACTACACTGGCACCACCCCCCACCTTTTCCTCCGCTACATCGATGACTGTATCGGTGCTACCTCGTGCTCCCACGAGGAGGTTGAACAGTTCATCCACTTTACCAACACCTTCCACCCCGACCTCAAATTCACCTGGACTGTCTCAGACTCCTCCCTCCCCTTCCTAGACCTTTCCATTTCTATCTCAGGTGACCGAAACAACACAGACATCTACTATAAATCGACTGACTCCCACAGCTACCTAGACTACACCTCCTCCCACCCTGCCCCCTGTAAAAACGCCATCCCGGTTCCTGATGAAGGGCTTATGCCCGAAATGTCGAATCTCCTGTTCCTTGGATGCTGCCTGGCCTGCTGCGCTTTTCCAGCAACACATTTTCAGCTACAGAACTCAGCCAAGCACTCATAACAACTGTTGGGAAAGGTCAATAAACAAGTCCGTTGAAACTGCAGCAATAGATGGATAGTTTTTTGTTCTAAGACGTAGCAGATGCTGTCAGTTAATGCAAAATGGCAGCGGATGTCTGTTTCTTTTGTTCTAACTGAAAACTGCAATCCTTTTTTTTGCTCCATTTTTAAAGGAGCTGGCAATTTAGAACACTTCCAATCATGACACTTAGAGCTTCCATCCACCTTTCGCCACTTATGACTCATCAAAATCCTGGTTTCCACACGATGGGTTAAAGTGCTTGGAACAGAGAGAATTGGATCTCTTCAAACTCAGCCTCAATTTCAAATGGTCCAAGTTTGTGTTTCTCCCATGTCTAAAATCCACTGCCATCAAAAAAAAGGGATTTTCCAAAAACAAGGAGCTGGATTTCCACATCCATGTCATTCCACCATTTTTCTCAAAGATCTCCCAAGTTGTCCAGCTCAGAGATAACCCAGGTCAGTGAGGTTAATGTTGTGCACTTTCTGTGGTTTGCAGCTTTGTTCTGGTGGAGAGACCTGATCCCGAGAGCAATGGTGTCAAGGAGTTCTCAACCCTGCAACGAGTGGTTGAGGGGAAGATGATGGTGGTTACACATTCTCCTGGAGAGGAAAGTCCCCAAGGACCAACCCTAGATTGTATGGAATTGGATTCACTATCAAGGTATGGCTGGAGGATAGGAACCAGACTAAATGCAATCTGAAACAAGTCCGTAATGACGGTCCAGGCAGAACATATTCATAAAATAGCAATGTCCATGACAATGGATGAACGCTGCAGCACAAGGGAGATCCTCAGTCATTAAGATTTTCTTTCTTCTGGAACTGGATTTATCTTCTGTCAGGGGCTGTGTGTCAACAATATTCCCACATTTAAACATCTGCCTCGAGGAATTCAACCCAACCTCTTCAAAAGCACACACAACACAAGCTCTGTAGCAATCAGTGAGAGGTGATGGTGATAGGATTGAGAGATCAGCAAGTCCCTAGCTTCAGACCAGCAAGTTAGTGGGAGAGTGTGATTTAATTATTCCTCTTCTGGAATAGAAACAGGCCAGTGCTTTGGCAGCTTTATTCATGACTGGGCAGACCTTTTTAGCATTCACTGTGCTCACCCCACACGGGGAAGAGCTTAAAAAGATACCCGAAAAATAGTCTGTGCTGTCACCAATCTGGCTGGGAAACCATATCCAATGGGTTCGTCTACCTGTGGTCTGAAGACCAAAGGCAAGCTCAATCTCCGAACCTTGCATGTACAAACCCTCATGGGTAATGAGCAAAACGGAACAAAGGATGCCCTAGTTGCCTGTGAATTCAGGCACTTCAATATTGATATCGCTGCCTTGCAGCAGGCCAGAGGCAGCTGGGGGAAGAAGGTAGCGATTACACCCATCTTCTGGAGAGGAAAACCTGGAAGCAACCTTTCACACACGGAATTGGATTGACTATCAAGAATGAACCCATTAGCTGACTCTCGGTTGGCTTCAATGGTCGCCTCATGACTTTCCTTATACAACTTAGTACAAAGCAACATGCTCCGGTTGGGAGTGCCAATGCTCCAACCTTTGATGCCACAGATGAGTCTTATGAGGTTTTTACTCCAGCCTGGATTCCGTACCCAACACATCCCCCAGGAAGATAAAAATGACCCATTCTAGGGGACTTCAACACCAGGGTTGGAAAGGGGTGCCCAATTCTGCAAAGGAAGGAGTCAGGAATTGCAACAACTCCTTCACCAAACTTTCCAAAGACTTCACTTAATTGGAGTGAAGGAAATCCAGAAAGAGCCAATGACTGCTATCATCTCAGGTTGTGAAGAAACCATGGCCACAGGACCAGGAACCACCAGGACTGGGTCAATGAGAATGACCGCATCATCCAAGACCTTGACAACAAGAAGGGGAAAGTTCTCCATGCCTGGCAGGACAACCTCACCAGCATGGCAAAGAGGAGAATTCATCAAACAGCAAATGTGAAGTTACAAAGAAGCTTTCCGGAAATCAAGAATGAATAGTGGACAGAGAAAGCTAAGGAGATGCGAGTCCTTGCTGACAAGTATGACATCCACATCTTTCTTCAGCCCTACCAAGGCAATGTACTGATCCAACACCTGAGGCCTCCATCTGGTATAGAGTAAAGACAGCACTTTTGAGAGACAGAGAAAACATCAGTCTCCGATGGACAGAACACTTCAAAGAACTCCTAAAATGTGATACAATCATCGCTGAAGATGTGTTAGAGGAAATGTCCCAACTCCCGTCAAATGTTGCCAGAGTAGTGGAATTCCTACAGAGATTTTCAAACTTGGAAGAGCAGAGTTTACCCATAATCTCCATCATGCCCCAACTCCAATACTCAAAGATCTGAGCAATGAAGGCTAAACGTGCGGAATGCTTTCTGAATCATCCTGTCTACTTGTGATGCAAGTTTCAAATTTTATCATGAGCACATAACTCTTTTTGCCACCTCCCCCGACTCCACCAAATAACTCTTTGGTTTGGGGGACTAATTTCTAACAGTATTCGCCATTCTCCTGGAGAACATGGAATATTTTCCTTGTCTGGGAAGCTACCTCTTATCCAAGGGTGACATCAATGTGGAGACTCAACATTGTGTCCAATCTGTAAGTGGTACTTTTAGGTACCTAAGGACGAAGGCCTTCAACAACTGTGACATCCATGCGGACACCAAAATCCTTCTGTATAAGGCAATCACCCTTCTGACTCTTCTACATGAGTCCAAAACTTGGACTACATACAGATACCCCCTCAAAACCCTTGAGAAGTACAATAAATGTTGTTTGGGACAGGTCTTCCACACCAGCTGGGAGGACAGATATACAAACATCAGAATCCTTGAAGCAGCCAATAACACCAGCAACAAGGGCACGGTCATTTCAAACCAACTCTGCTGGGTCATGATGGATGACTGAATTCACCCAAGTCAAGAAAGACACTTGAATAAGAGAAGGACAATAGAAGCACTCCTTGAAGGTATCCCTGAAGAAATGCAATACAGATGTCAACGCATGGCAGACCATCGTTCAGATGGCACAACTGGGAGGGAACTCCTCTGTGAAGAGACGCACAATTCTTTGACAGTGCCCAGCAGTAAGAGGAAGAACAGAAAAGGAAAAGGAGAAAAGAATGATGGTGATTTCAAGATCGAGGACAATTCCATCTTCCAGAAACACCTGCCAAATTACAATAGGAGATGCCTCTCCAGGACTGGGTTCACAAGGAATCACAGAACCCGTGACCAGTGATATGGAATTTCCTGGGTGGACAATCACACTTATTAGCAAATTATTGCTGCTGCTAATGACATGTCCTGTGAGCAAAGAGTTAGCACTGGCTAGTTTAGTGATTGCTAACTTGTGTAGAGTGTCCAGCCCATTAAGATACTTCACTGTTCTCATGGTGCAATGTGTCAGTGATGAATGTCACCATAAGATCAAATTCTACTCACCCTATATTAAATCAAAGTTGTCTGGTTACATTTGTTCTTTACCAGATTCATTTCTGTCTGTTTCTAAAAAGGATAAGTGAATGAACATGGTGACACACACAAGATAATTGGATTTAGTGCATATATTTAATGTTACAGTTCGCAGGTAACCATTTCAGCAAGTTGCTCTCCCACTTTGGGAGTTAAAGAGAATATCTTGTATACACCCAAACTTACTGCATTGTTGTACCTAATGCCAAAGTGCTTTCTGCTGCTGCTAAGTGTGTGGATTATGAAGATTTCTGTTCTCTAGTATGAATATCCTGCATCCTGAAAAGCAGAATTATGAAGAAGTGAGTGGTTACCATATGACCATTATTAAACATTTGTGCAACAACTTTTGCTGGAAGTAACCTTCCAAGAAACAAAAACATACAAGTTCACTTTCAAATTGAAAACTGTTCCCCAATACTGTCTACTTCTATAAACAGACATGATGAGATAAAGGGGGCTGACTGTGCATTCTTAGCAATTGCTAGTAAAATTAGTTTACTTGAAAAGTTAGTAGTTTCAATGCTTGTTATATATTTCTCACAAAACAGCTCACAAAGCAAGAAGTGCATTATAAACTCCATGTCATTTCCACTATCTTTGTAATCTTTTCCAGACCTGATACCCTCAAATCTTCGACCCTTGCACACCCTCAGTTTTTGTTTGCTGATTTCATGGTAGCTGTAAATTCAATTGCTGTGGTCTAAACTTTGGAATTCCTCCTCTCTATCTCTCTCCCCTCCTTCAAAATGATCCTTAAACCTACATTATTGAACCAGCTTTTGGTAACCCGCGCTAACAAATCCTTAGGTAGCTCATTGTTAATTTTTTTTCCTGAAAATGTTCCTCTGCAGAAGCCATTTTACTATGCAAATGGGACTACAGGTATATTAATGTCAGCCACTGTTGTGGAGAGAGTCATTTGCTGTTTCTAATGTATTATCATTTCCTCAGTTTAAATTCACTATCCATGTGTTTATAATTCTGTCGGACAATGGTCTAAACTTTATCGAATATTGGCCAAGTGTCAACCTTGGGTGCTTCAGAGGGGGCTTTGCTCTGTGAGTGCTAGCAGGCTTATCTCACACACAATTCACCACTGCTCGGCTGCCCACACCTCTATGGTGCTCTGATGGTTGTACACTCACCAGCAGCCAACACTCGGTGGGATTTCTGACTCTGGTGCCAGATTTAAAGGATAGTTGCGCACCAAGTCAATTGTTACCAGTCACAAACAGCCCGGCATTGTGGGAGGCAAATGAAAAGTAATAGCTTCTAAGAACACACAAGTGGTAAGGGTGACTCTTCACTGCGAATGAAAGTTGGCACTCATCAATGTCTTGCCACTTTACATCATCTCCTGCAATTGCAACTGTAGCTGTATGAATCGACATGCACACTTCCTGGCCTGAGCATCGTACCACGCTCATCTGGAAGAAACAGCGTTGAGGACAGAAGGCTCCAGGTCTCCTGTAGCTCCTCCTGAGGTCTCACTGAGAATTCTTTCTGCAGATGCTGTTCAGCTGTCTTTGGAGCTGTCTGTTGGTCCTGGGCCTGCTGGTCCTTTTGTTCCTCTTAAATTTTTCTGCACCTTCATTTCAATCAGTGATTAAAAACCCCTGCTCTGGTTGGATCCATTCATATCGATAAATACAGCTTTCTCTTTGTGGCGATGGAACCTACCTCAAAAGTGTTCACCCTCTGCAAGTAAAGTTTCTAGAGAATCTGAACAGAGTATACAGAAAATAGACTGGGAGAAAGTGAGGACTGCAGATGTTGGAGGTAGTGGGAATGATGGTTAGGGCAGTTGAATATTCCTCCTGTGGAATGGGGGAGGTAAGTTTCCCTGCTATTTGCATCCATGGAAAGTTCACCCAACTTCAGCTCCTCAAAAACCGCGTGAGGGAACTGGAGCTGGATGAACTTCGGATCATTCGGGAGGCAGAAGGGTTATTGAGAGGAGTTACAGGGAGGTAATCACACCTCAGGTACAAGATGTAGGTAGGTGGGTTACCATCAGGGGACGGAAAGAGAACCAGCAGGCGTGCAGGGATCCCAGGTGGCCGTTCCCCTCAACAAGTGTACCGTTTGGATACTGTTCAAGGGGATGACTTACCAGGGGAAAGCCATGGGGCACAAGTCTCTGGCATCGAGTCTATCCCTGTTGCTCAGAAGGGAAGGGGATGAGGAGCAGAGCATTAGTCACTGGGGACTGCATAGTTAGGGGGACAGACAGGAGGTTCTGTGGGAATTAGAGAGACTCACGGGTGTGTCAGTGTGTTGCCTCCCAGGTGTCAGGGTTTGTGATGTCTCTGATCGTGTTTTTGGGATCCTGGAGGGGGAGAACCCCAAGTCATGGTCCACATTGGCACCAACGACTTAGGTAGGAAAAGGGATGGGGATTTAAGGCAAAAATTCAGGGAGTTAGGGTGGAAGCTTGGAGCTAGGTCAAACAGAGTTGTTATCTTTGGTTTGTTAGCCATACCATGTGCAAGTGAGGAGAGGAATAGGGAGAGAGAGGAGTTGAACACGTGGCTCCAGGAATGCTGCAGAAGGGAGGGTTTGGGATTTTTGGATAATTGGGGCTCATTCTGGGGTAGGTGGGACCTCTACAAACAGGATGGCCTTCACCTGAACCAGAGGGGTCCCAATTTGCTAATGCTCTTCAGGAGGGTTTCAACTAACTCAGCAGGGGGATGGGAACCTAAACTGTAGTTCCAGTGTCCAGGAAGTTGAGAGTAGTGAGGTCAGAAATAAGGTTTCAAAGTTGTAATAGTGCACCAGCAAGCAGGAAGATGGCTTGAAGTGTGTCTACTTCAACTCCCGAAACATCCGGAATAAGGTGGGTGAACCTGCAGCATGGGTTAGTACCTGGGACTTCGATGTTGTGGCCATTTCGGAAACATGGATACAGCAGGGACAGGAATGGTTGTTGAAGGTTCCAGGAATCAGATGTTTCAGTAAGAACAGAGAAGATGGTAAAAGAGAGGGAGGTGTGGCATTGTTAGCCAAGGATAGTATTACGGTGGCAGAAACGATGTTTGAGGACTCGTCTACAGAGGTAGTAT
Source organism: Hemiscyllium ocellatum (assembly GCF_020745735.1). Taxonomy (NCBI): domain Eukaryota; kingdom Metazoa; phylum Chordata; class Chondrichthyes; order Orectolobiformes; family Hemiscylliidae; genus Hemiscyllium; species Hemiscyllium ocellatum. Next base: position 161,294,604 of record NC_083401.1, on the reverse strand, counting down.
TGATAGAGGTTAGAAACAGGAAAGGAGAGGTCACCTTGTTGGGAGTTTTCTATGGGCCTCTGAATAGTTCCAGAGATGTAGAGGAAAGGATAGAAAAGATGAGTGAGGAAAGGAGCGAGAGTGACAGGGGAGTTGTTATGGGGGAATTTAACTTTACAAATATTGATTGGGAATACTGTATTTCAAGTACTTTAAATGGGTCAGTTTTGTCCATTGTGTGCAGGAGGGTTCTCTGACACAGTATGTAGACAGGCCAACAAGGGGCGAGGCTACTTTAGGTTTGGTACTGGGTAACGAGCCCGGCCAGGTGGTAGACTTGGAGGCAGGTGAGCACTTTAGTGATATTGACCACAATTCTGTTATGTTTACTTTAACGATGGAAAGGGACAGGTACACACCGGAGAGCAAGAGCTACAGCTGGGGGAAAGGCAATTACGATGCGATTAGACAAGATTTAGGTTGTATAGGATGGCGAAGAAATGGCAGGGGATGGGCACAATTGAAATGTGGAGGTTATTCAAGGACCAGCTACTGCGTGTCCTTGATAAGTACGTACCGGTCAGGCAGGGAGGATGTGGTCGAGCGCGGGAGCTGTGGTTTACTAAAGAAGCTGAATGTCTTGTCCAGAGGAAGAAGAAGATTTATGTTGGGATGAGATGTGAAGGCTCAGTTAGGGGGCTTGAGAGTCACAGGTTAGTCAGGAACGACCTAAAGAGAGAGCTGAGAAGAGCCAGGATGGAACATGAGAAGTCTTTGGCGGATAGGATCAAGGAAAACCCTAAAGCTTTCTATCGGTATGTCAGGAATAAAAGAATGACTAGAGTAAGGTTAGGGCCAATCAGGGACAGTAGTGGGAAGTTGTGCCCGGAGTCTGAGGAGATAGGAGGGGTGCTAAATGAATACTTTTCATCGGTGTTCGCACTAGAAAAAAGACAATTCTGAGATACAGGCTACTAGACTAGATGGGATTAAGGTGCGTAAGGAAGAGGTGTGAGCAATTCTGGAAAGTGTAAAAATAGGTAAGTCCCTTGGGCGGGTGGGATTTATCCTAGGATTCTCTGGGAAGCCAACAAGGGGATTGTCAAGCCTTTGGCTTTGATCTTTGTGTTGTCATTATCTACAGGAATAGTGCCAGAAGACTGGAGGATAGCAAATGTTCCCTTGTTCAAGAAGGGGAGTGGAGACAACCCTGGTAATTATAGACCTGTGAGCTTTACTTCAATTGTGGGTAAAATTTTGGAAAGGGTTATAACAGGTAGGATTTATAATCATCTGGAGAGGAATGAGTTGATTAGGGATAGTCAACATGGTTTTGCGAAGGGTAGGTTGTGCCTCACAAACCTTATTGAGTTCTTTCAGAAAGTTACCAAACAGGTGGACGAGGGTAAAACAGTAAGGCATTTGATAAGGTTCCCCACGGTAGGTTATTGCAAAAATACAAAGGCATGGGATTGAAGGTGTTTTAGCAGTTTGGATCAGAAATTGGCTAGCTGAAAGAAGACAGAGGTTGGTGGTTGATGGGAAATGTTCCCTGGAGTCCAGTAACTAGTGGGGTACCGCAAGGATCTGTTTTGGGTCCACTGCTGTTTGTCATTTATATAAATGATCTAGATAAGGGCAAAGAAGGATGGGTTAGTATATTTGCGGATGACACTAAGGTCGGCAGAGTTGTGGATAGTGACGAAGGACTTTGTAGGCTACAGAGGGACACAGATAAGCTGCAGAGCTGGGCTGAGAGGTAGCAAATGGAGTTTAATGTGGACAAGTGTGAGGTGATTCACTTTGGAAGGAGTAACAGTAATAAAGAGTAAGATTCTTGGTAGTGTACATGAGCCACCTAGTTTGATAGGGCTGGTTAAGAAGGCATACGGTGTGTTAGCTTTTATTAGTAGAGGGACTGAGTTTCGGAGTCATGAAGTCATGCTGCAGCTGTGTGGCTGCACTTGGAGTATTGCATACAGTTCTGGTCACCCTATTATAGGAAGGATGTGGAAGCTTTAGAAAGGGTTCAGAGGAGATTTACTAGGATGTTGCCTACTATGGAGGGAAGGTAATACAAGAAAAGCCTGAGGGACTTGAGATTGTTTTCATTAGAGAGGTGACTTAATTGAGACATATAAGATGATCAGAGGGTTAGATAGTTGGACAGTGAGAGCCTTCTTCCTTGGATGGTGATGGCTAGCATGAGGGGACATAGCTTTAAATTGAGGGGTGATGGATATAGGACAGATGTCAGAGGTAGTTCCTTTACTCAGAGAGAAGTAGGGGTGTGGAACGCCCTGCCTACAATAGTGGTAGACTCCAAACATTAAGAGCATTTAAATGGTCTTTGGATAAATATATGGATAAAAATGCAAGAGTGTAAATTAGATAGATTTCACAGGTTGGCGTAACAAAGAGGGCCAAAGGGCCGGTACTGTGCTGTAATGTTCTCGGTTGGAGACAATTTCATTTTACAATGCACTGAGAGAACCCGACAATGGAGATGAAAGGAAAATTGTCCAAGTTTCAAATAATAAGCATTGGAGATAATGCAAAGAGCAAAGAACCTGTTCAGGTTCTGGGATTGAGCTGTCGGTGGCAGATAAGGAAGTAGGTGCAAAGTCATGTGATTGGGAACAGATAATAAACAGGATCATAACTTCGATCTTTACAGATGGTACCAGGAAAAAGTACAATAAGAATCTGAGTTGTATAATCAGAGGAATAGAATACAAATCTCAGGAAGGGTTTCTGGGTTTTACAGCTCAAAATTGATTTGGTCCCATCTGGCGCTTTAGATACACTTGCGGTAGTCATCTTCTGAAAAAGACATTCCGAGATCACAGAGGGTGTAGCAAACAGCAATCAGAATCGCAGCTGGAATTATACATTTGAATCACGAGGTGGGGAGATGCCTCAAAGTAGTCAAGACCCTCTGGATATAGGGTAGATAAACATCACAGAGAGTGTGTTTGGGTGATGCAGGGGAAAAAAGACAGTTCTGATGTAATGACTTTCCCCACAAGGACTGAAAATGGAGACTAACTATACCTGCAAGTCAAAGGATAAGTATCTTCTGAAAGATTTGATATGGATTTAGAAAGTTTTAAAGGGATATAATATTTCCAGATACTCGTACCAGAGGTTTTTTTGATTCTGTTCATCTCCACATTCCTTATACTTGCATTAAGTGGGCTCATGTGAGAGAAATTCACACCAAGTTCAAGATGTGATTTTACTTTTCTCCCGTCGCATTGGAGGCAAAATCTATGGGAAATGCTTTGTTTTCAAATAATGTTTTTAAAATGAAATGTCCATAGCAGATTGCCTCTACATGTCTAACAGCTACTTTCTATTACAATAACATAAAAGACTTACATTTATGTTATATCCAGATGCCAAAGTAACTACTGTTCTAATGTAGGATTGAGTAAAAACTCAACCAGATTTCCAATCTGGAAATCATTATTCTGCTGGCGTTTTGGATGCATGTACTGAAAGCTCCCCATTTGAGACCAGAGTCTCATCTAAAACATCTGTCTCCCTGTATTGCTACTTCTGTGGGTCTTTAAGGCTGGAAGCACAGGTTTGAGGGGCTGAACAACACAAGTAGCCAGTACACAGATGCCTGTCGCTGTTGGTATGAGTTAAAGAAATGTTAAATATAATGGTCTAACAGAAGTTGATTACATTGGAATGTTTGTACAGTAGTGAGGTTCCGGGAGAGTGAAAAAGAGAATCTGTGTAACCTTCAGCTTTGTTCTCACCTTTTCATTTTCTCCATGTACCCTAACCCGCACTTGAAGATCCATTAGAAAAATGTGTTTGACTTTTCAAGCCTTCAATACCTGCTGCCAAGATTCCATGACAAGTCACCTTGGAGTCATAGAGTCATACAGTGCAGAAACAGACCCTTCAGTCCAACACATCCACCAACAGCTCAGGGAGCAAACCTACACCTGAAACATCCATGTCAACCAGGTTTCCCAGATTAAACTAATTGCACTTGCTAGGATTTGGCCCCTTTCCTCCTAAACCTTTCTGATTCGTGCATCTATCCAAATGCCTATTAAATTATGTAACCGTACCTACACCTATCATTTCCTCTGGCAGTTTATTCCATTTGCACACTACCATCTGCATGAAAATGCTGCCCTTCAGATCCCTTTGAAATCTTTCCCCTCTGCCTTTAATTTTGAACTCCCCTACCCAGGGCAAAGACCTTTGCTATTTACCTTGTCAATGCCCCTCATGATTTTATAACCTTATAGAAGATCACCCCTCAACCTCTTACCCTTTAGGGGAAAAGTCCCAGCCTATTCAGCCTCTCCTTATAATTCAAATTCCAGCCCTGGTAACATCTTGTTAAACCTTTTCTATACCCTTTCTAATTTAATAACATCTTTCCTATTTCTGGGTGACCAGAATTGTATTCAGTACTCCACAGTAGCCTCACCTGTGTCCTGTACCTTTGTACAGGAATTGTACATTCAATGTACATTTGTACGTCCAATGCTCTGCCCAATGAAGGCAAGCGTGCCAAATGCCGCCTTCACCACCTTCTATGCCTTTGACTCCACTTGCAAGGAAATATGTAGCTGACCCCCTAGGTCTCTTTGTTCAATAACGCTCCTCAGGGTCCTATCATTAACTGTATATGTCCTGCCCTGGTATGTCTTATCCAACTGCAACACCTCGCATTTATCAACATGGGGTTAAATCTGTTTTAATTCATGCTGAACTGGTCTTCCAAAATAAATAATGTGTTTGACTTTTCAAGCCTTGAAAATACTGTGGTCCTGCTAAGCACTGACAGCTTGAAAGTGTCCACAAAGACAGCATGAATGAAATTAATTAACTTATTGGGTACATTAATATCTCAACTTGGGGAGAGTTGAGCTGTGTATACAGATTGAATATAGGATTCTCATTTAAAATAGCACTGCATTATCAAGGAACAATGTTATAATATTCATCCTGACATTGCTTTTCTGGCTGTTTGTTTAGAATCAGAATCCCCACTGTGTGGAAACAGGCCCTTCGGCCCAACAATCCACACAGACCCATTCCCTTACATTTACCCCTGACTCATGCCGCTAACCTACACATCCCTGAGCACTATGGGTAATTTAGCATGACCAATTCACCTAACCTGCACACCTTTGGATTGTGGGAGGGAACTGGAGCACTCGGAGGAATACATTCCGCCTCAGTGGGAATTTCCTAGGGCTGGCTGACTTGAGAATGAAATTTTCCCACCCCTCGCATATTTTTCCACTGTCACATCAGCCTCAATGAGTCTGGAGCCTGGCAGCAATTTAGCAACCCACTTTTTGTTAGGTAGTTGTCAACTGGTACCTCCTCTCAACACCTCAATGAAGGAAACACAAGAATGAAATGGCCACAAACAGCTAATCGTGTGGGTAGCATTCCTGCCTTAACAGCTAAGGACCTTTTGTTTGAGACTCTGTCCAGGCATCTGAGAATTCTGCCATTTTGAAAGAGCCTTGCACTCCCATATCTGCTTCATTAACATTAATGTTCACCTTTCCCAGTGGAGGTGCTCACCATCCAGGGCTGCGGGCTCTGATTAAGCCTTCCATTTCTGTTGTACCCGCCATCCTTAACTGGATTGTGAACGGAGCGATCGCCCCTCAACTATCCAGCTCCTGTGTGTGTGTGAGGGTGGACCTTCAGACATGAGAGGGTTAGGGGCCCACAAATGATCCCAACTCGGAGTTTCCCAATCGTTTCAAGAAAATTCCACCATTGCATTAATGGCAAAATTATTCTTTCATTCAACAACCAAAAATGACAGAAGAAGCCAGTAAACATATTATCCATTTTACTATTGCTCATTCAATGTGACTCTTTACACGTCAGAGCCTCATTAGATGATTTCCAAGCCAAAACTGTACTGAGGAATGTACTGCCTGAGGGTGAAGCAGGTTCTGACGAGTTTGTGGGTATAAGCTGGTCGAATCTGAAATGCAAGCAAAATTTCATACTGAGGCGTGCCTCGTCTTTCACACCATATAATTAGATCATTTAACTGTTCAGGATTCTGAGGGGACTTTAACCTGGGAGTGAACAGATATGTCAACACTTGGGAATTTATAGTGAGAGATATGTTTTGTTTCCATAAAGTGACACTTGAGCTGGTGAAAGGGTCCTGGAATTGTTAGGTATGTAGATAAGTGGTGCTGCCCCTTTAAGAGAAGGTCAGGTGACTCAGCGCAGGAGCTGAGGACTGGCTTTGGAGCTGGGGGGATTCACAATAAACTATTCCCTGCTCGTGTTTACTCTTTGTGTGTCTCGTGTTTAGATTCCCTACAGTGTAGAAACAGGCCCTTCAGCCCAACAAGTCCACACCGACCCTCCAAAGAGTAACCCACCCAGATACCCTCTGACTAATGCACCCAACACCATGGCCAATTCACCTGACCTGTACATCTTTGGACTGTGGGAGGAAACCGGAGCATCCGGAGGAAACCCACACAGACACGGGGAGAATGTACAAACTCCACACGGTCAGTCGCCCGAGGTTGGAATCGAACCCAGGTCGCTGGCGCTGTGAGGCAGCAGTGCTAACCACTGTGCCACCCCGTTTATAATTCCAGTGAACCACAAATGTAATAACTGACAACCGGAGTGGAATCCGGCCCACAAACGTTGTGTGAATATTACTTTTGTTTTGTTGGGAGAAAGGATATCTTGTTGTTTTTCTTGCGTACCATTGGAAGGAAGACTGGCGCAAACAGAGAAGCCCACAGAGAAGACATACCAAGAACCAGGCAAAGTGTTTGGGTGTTATTTTGCAACAAAGCCACTGGTGGTTGCGGAATGTTTCCGTTTTTGCAAATGGGGACGGCACGCGGAAACATCCATCGCTCAGTTTGTGTTCGCCTTAAAGATTAGATTAGAATAGATTCCCTACAGTGTGGAAACAGGTCCTTCGGCCCAACAAGTCCACACCGACCCTCCAAAGAGTAACCCACCCAGACCCATTTCCCCACATTTACCTCTGACTAATGCACCTAACACCATGGGCGATCTAGCATGGCCAATTCACCTGACCTGCACATCTTTTGGACTGTAGTAGGAAACCGGAGCACCCGGAGGAAACCCACGCAGACACAGGGAGAATGTCCAAGCTCCACACAGTCAGTCCCCCGAGGCTGGAATTGAACCTGGATCCGGCTGTGAATTGCAGATTGAGGAGAAAGTGGGATCATGTGAATCCTGCGCATCAATAAGGTCGGCACCGTCATTGTTGCCCCTCCACCCATGGGAAAGGCCTCAATCACCATGGCAGTGGATTCATGTTGATTTGGTGAGACCAGTCAAGAGAAAAATGTGGTCGTGCGATGTGAGGCAGCAGTGCTAACCACTGAGCCACTGTACTGCCCTCTCTTGGTGGAACATTGCAAATTCAGAGGGTTCCTCCGAGATGCCTTGTGGGATTGCTGAATTGGTGGCCTCTGACACCGAGCCATCCAACGGAAGGAGTGACCCAGATTTCAAAATGGCTCCCTCGACGGAGCCAGCAAAGTCAGACAGTTGAGTGAAAATGCCTGTGTGCATCGACGGGCAGAAATTCAGCGGGGTACGCAGAATACCACAGGTGAGGCAAGAATAGCCCGAAGGAGTCATCACATTGGACTGGAGAAGCCCAGGGCCACAGCTGGGAAACAAATGGGCCATACTGCCCCAAATTGCTGGGTACATCTCAAAGCACAAGCAGGAGAATCTAAAGGAGACCATTCGGAGGACAAGGAGTAAGGTACATGCTGCTAACCCTGGAGTAGGCTTACACCCCAACCCGGGAGCAGGCTGGGAGACAGCCGGGTCAACAGAAGACTCAGAGTCAGCAGAGTTTTAGTTAAACGTCCTGTCAGTGAGGGGTGAAACTGATGACTTCTGGGTTTTTCCCCAAATGGAGGGCAAGACAGTAAAGAAGGAAGTGGATACAGCTCCAACGGTGCCTCTGATTCCTGATTAATATGGCGGGAAAAATGACAGATACTGCCATTGAAGCCTGCCAAGATTACATTACAGACATACACGGAACAAGTGATGCCCTGAAGGGCTATGCATAGGTTAATGTAAAGCTAAAGGACTAGTGCACCAAATCGCCTCTGTACGCAGTGAAAGGCAACAGCACTGTGTTATTCAGATACGCCTGGTTACAGAAATTAAAATTTAAACTATGACATGGTTATTACGTTGGTGAACTCACAAAATGAGTTTGCCAGAGATTTTGAACAACTATAAGGATGTCTTCGAGGGAACCCTGTGGGAAATGGAAGTTGTTGGAGTTAAACTTCGGTTGAAGTGGGCGGTTTGTTCGAGGAGTCTGAAGATCTGTCCAGGACCCTACACCATCCGGCCTAAAGTGGAGGCGGAACTGGAATGGCTGGTGAATCTCGGAGCATCGGAACCGGTAACCACCAGGGAACGGGCCATTCCCATCCTTCCGGTCTTAAAAACAGATGGCACCGTGAGGATTTATGGTGACTTTAAGCTCACATTCCAGCCAGCCCTGACTTATGATCAATACCCCCCTTCCACTCATCGAAGACGTATTCAGTGATCTGGAAAGGGGAAAGAAATGGTTGTGTCCCAGGCCTACTGCAGGAGTTTGCAAAGCAGCCCCAGCCACTGCTGATGATAGTGACACACAGTGGACTGTTCCACCACAAACAATTGCCATTTGGCATCACATCAGCACAGGCTGTGTTCCATCCAGCCAATGTTAAGTGAATTGCCAGAATTCCTGCCTCAGGCGACTGACTGTGTGGAGTTTGCACGTTCTCCCCGTGTCTGCGTGGGTTTCCTCCGGGTGCTTCGGTTTCCTCCCACAGTCCAAAGATGTGTGGGTCAGGTGAATTGGCCATGTTAAATAAGGGGTAAATGTATGGGTGGGTTGTGCTTCGGTGGGTCGGTGTGGACCGAAGGACCTGTTTCCACACTGTAAGTAATCCAAAGTCCAGTATTATCTGGATAATATTTTCGTCACTGGTTCCTTCCAAGAGGAGCATTTGAAAAATCTAGAATAAACCCTTAAAAAGTAAGAGAGTAACACGAGTTTTTTAAAGATTCCGTAGAGCTACGTGATCAATGGTAAGGGACTTACACAAGACACTGAGGAAGATGGAGGCTATTATGAAGGCCCCTAGAATGTGGCTCAACTGAGATCATTCTTGAGACTTGTAAACGACTCTGGCAGGTTCCTGCCTGATCTAGTGACTGTGCTAAAACCCCGTATCGATTGCTGGAAAAAGACCGGCCATGGAAATGGATCCAGGGACGTGAGGAGTTTCACTGGGAAGTGAATCAAACCTTAAAAAGCCCAGAAGTGTTGAGTCATTTTGACCTGATGTTGTCACTGCAGTTAATGTGCGCTGCCTTGCCTGATGGGATTAATGCCGTACTGCCGCACATCTTACTGAGCAGAGAGGAAAGGCCCATCTCAACGTCACAAACAAAGATGGAGGAGAAGTATGTCCAAGTGGAAAAGGATGGACTAAGAAGTTCAGTCATTTCCTTCGCAGCAGGCACTTTGTGCTGCTGACCACTAACCTCCATCTTTGGACCCTATACAGGAATATAGTCAATGGCAGCAAAGATGGGCACTGGCTCTGTCAGCCTACGCATAAGAGATCAAATATTGACTGGCAGAGAAGCACAGCGATGCAGATGCTTTGTCAAGGTGCCCATTTCCAGGAAATTAGGATGTTCACACTTGGAACCTGAAGATTGTGTACTTTTCCCAGAAAGGTAAGATACCAGTCTCAGCAAGTTGGTTGCAGAATGCTACCCAAAACGACCCAGTTTTCAGCCTCGTGGAAGGACATGAGAGAAGGGACTTGTCGTAGAAACTGCTCAGAGTTATGCCCTTACCCGTCCAGGAGGTGGGAGCTGTCTGTATCAGACGGGTACCCAATGTGGGGAATGAGCGTGGTGATTCCTCCACTGTCATGAGGAAAGGTGCTGCACCACATCCCACACTGGGGGCGGCCCTGGGTGTGTCAATGAAAGAAATAGCCAGGAGCTACTTTTGGTGGCTGAATGTAGATTCCCAGATTCGGGAGAAAGCAAGATCATGTGAATCCTGTGCATTAGCAAGGTTGGTTTCGTCACTGTCGCCCCTTCACTCATGGGAAAGGCCTCAATCACCATGGCAGTGGATTCATGTCGATTTGGTGAGACGAGTCGAGGGACAAATGTGGTCGTGCAATGCCCACTCCAAGTGGCCCAAGGTAGTGGTCGTGAAGTTGCTATCAATGGAAGCAAAGATAAACCGACTGGATGACATATTCGCCAAATTCGGGAACCCCGAACAAATCGTGAGTGACAATGGCCCACACTTTGTGGCGGAAGAGCTTGGGGAGTACCTGGAAAATCATGCAGGCACCATAACACCCTGCCAGGTGGAGAAATTTGTACAAACCCTGAAGTAGGCCTTAAAGGCCTCACGAGAACAGGGGTCACTAGGATGGTGACTGAACAAGTTCCTCACCACATCCAGGAACATACCACACAGGCAGACCCAGTGTACGCTGGCGTACTTAATGTTCAACCACCAGCTGAGAATCACATTTGTTTGTACTGCCGCCAGAAGAGACCAGAAGATGGTAGAGTGAAATCAAGAAAAACAGATGGTCAGGAGGGTGGGCTCGACATGGTTAAGGGTTTTCCATAGAGGACTGACAGTGTTGGCTGGAATTATACATCTGGGGAGAAATGGATCCCTACAATGGTTGTTGTCATATATGATGTATAGTAGGGATGAACTGGTCTGAAGGAGACACAGACCGGCTGGTCACTGCACCTCACCAAGAGGGGTCCTCCCTCAGAATACCATGGCCAGCCATCCAACTGAGACCAGTGGTGTCATGTGTTTCCAAGATAAAGTTGGCCATGCGCAAGGAGGTGACAACAGCAGCATCACATGACAGCAACAGAGAGGGACATATCTGTGGAACAACAGGAGCTTCCAGAAGCCTTGGATTTTTTGGAAACATTTCTGTGATGTGGGTGCCGCTGGCTGGCCAGCACTTATTTCCCATCTCTAGTTGTCGTTGAGAAGGATTTGTTGAGCTGCCTTCTTGAACCACTACAGTCCACTTGCTGTGGGTTGACCCACAATGCCATTATGGAGGGAATTTCAGAATTTGACCCAGAGTCAGTGAAGGAACAACGATATATTTCCAGGTCAAGATGATGACTGGCTTGGAGGGGAACTTAGAAGATCATGGCGCTCCTACACATCGGCTGTCTCTGTCCTTCTCGATGGAATTGGTCTTGGGTGTGGAAGGTACTATCTGAGGACCTTTGGTGAATTTCTACAGTGCATCTTGTAAATAGTACACACTGCTACCACTGAGGGAGTGGATGCTTGTGGATCTCATGCCAATCAGTTAGGCTGCTTTGTCCTGGAAGGTGTCAAGCTTCTTGAGTGTTCTTGGAGGTGCTCCATCCAGGAAGGTGAGGAGTATTCTGTCACCCTCCTGACTTGTGCCTTGTAGATGGGGGAGTCAGGAGTCCGGCCTGGGGGAGTCAGGAGTCCGGCCTGGGGGAGTCAGGAGCCAGGCCTGGGGGAGTCAGGAGTCCGGCCTGGGGGAGTCAGGAGCCAGGCCTGGGGGAATCAGGAGCCAGGCCTGGGGGAGTCAGGAGTCCGGCCTGGGGGAGTCAGGAGCCAGGCCTGGGGGAATCAGGAGTCCGGCCTGGGGGAGTCAGGAGTCAGGCCTGGGGGGGTCGGGCGCCAGGCCTGGGGGAGTTAGGAGTCCGGCCTGGGGGAGTCAGGAGTCCGGCCTGGGGGAGTCAGGAGCCAGGCCTGGGGGAGTCAGGAGTCCGGCCTGGGGGAGTCGGGAGTCAGGCCTGGGGCAGTCAGGAGTCCGGCCTGGGGGAGTCGGGAGTCAGGCCTGGGGCAGTCAGGAGTCCGGCCTGGGGGAGTCAGGAGTCAGGCCTGGGGGAGTCAGGAGTCCGGCCTGGGGGAGTCGGGAGTCCGGCCTGGGGGGGTGAGGAGTGAGGCCTGGGGCAGTCAGGAGTCCAGCCTGGGGGAGTCGGGAGCCAGGCCTGGGGGAGTCAGGAGTCCGGCCTGGGGGAGTCGGGAGTCAGGCCTGGGGCAGTCAGGAGTCCGGCCTGGGGGAGTCAGGAGTCTGGCCTGGGGGAGTCGGGAGTCAGGCCTGGGGCAGTCAGGAGTCCGGCCTGGGGGAGTCAGGAGTCCGGCCTGGGGGAGTCGGGAGTCCGGCCTGGGGGAGTCGGGAGTCAGGCCTGGGGCAGTCAGGAGTCCGGCCTGGGGGAGTCAGGAGCTGAGTCGCTCGCTGCAGTATTAGAACAAGAACAAAGAGAAGGACAGCACAGGAGCAGGCCCTTTGAACCTTCAACCCTCTGCGCCAATCATCACGCCCTAACTAAACTTAAAAACAAACTTACTGCCCTTATTCAATCTGTATCCCTCTATTCCCTCCCTATTCCTGTAACCATCCGGATGCCTCTTAAATGTCCTCAATCTGCCTGCTTCTACCACCTTTTCTGGCAGTGCTCTTGCCACACTCTATGTGAAAACATCTCCCTCACACATCTCCCTTAAACGTCCCCCCCTCACCTTGAACATGTGCTCTCTTGTAATTCAAACTTCGACCCTTGGTAAAAGCCTCTATCTATCCTATCCATGCCTCTCATAATTTTGTAGACGTCTCAGGTCTCCTCTCAGCTGCCATCTTTCCAGTGAAAACAATCCTAGTCTTTTTATCCTTTCCTCGTAGCCAATGCCCTTGAGACCAGGCAACATCCTGATGAAGCTTCTCTGCACTCTCTCCAAAGCTTCCACATCCTTCTGGTAATGCGGGCAACCAAAACCACACTCCAAATGCAGCCTAACAAGGGTTTTATATAGCTGCAACATGGTTTGCCAACTCTTGTACCCCAGCTGATAAGGGCAAGCATGCCATATGAATTCTTAATCACCCTGGGCATCTGTGTTGCCACAGTTAAGCAACTGTGGACCTGCATACACAGATCCATCTGAACGTTAATGTTCTTAAGTGTCCTGCCATTCCTAGCTTCTGGTCTGCTGTTATCGTCGTTGTATTTAAGGGTGAGCCCAGTTGAATGATAACTCCCAGGATGATAATAGTGGGGAATCAGTGATGGTAACACCATTGAATGTCAAGGAGTGGTGGTTAGATTGTCGCTTATTGGTGATCGTCATAGCCTGGCATTTCTGTAGCATAAATGTTACTTGCCACTTGGATATTGTCTAGATCTTGTTGCATTTGAACATGGACTGCTTCAGTATCTGAGGTGTCAGGAATGGTACTGAATGTTGTGTAATCATCGGCGAACATCCCCATTTCTGACGCTATGATGAAGGGAACTTCAATGATGAAGCAGCTGACGATGCTTGGGCCTAGGACACTACCCTGAGGAACTGCTGCAGAGATGTCCAGGAGCTGCAAGGCCTGACCTCCAACAACCATGGATACTACACTGGAAAAGGTTCCTGAGACAAAAGTGGTCTTCTAGGAACTGCCATCCCGCTGTGGGACGGAGTGTGCCAATGTAGACTGTGGAAGAGTCATAGAGTCATAGAGATGTACAGCACGGAAACAGACCCTTCGGTCCAACCCATCCATGCCGACCAGATATCCCAACCCAATCTTGTCCCACCTGCCAACACCCGCCCATATCCCTCCAAACCCTTCCTATTCATATACCCATCCAAATGCCTCTTAAATGCTGCAATTGTACCAGCCTCCATCACTTCCTCTGGCAGCTCATTCCATACACACACCACCCTCTGTGTGAAAACATTACCCCATAGGTCCCTTTTATATCTGTCCCCTCGCAGCCTAAACTATGCCCTCTGTTTCTAGACTCCCCCAACCCAGGGAAAAGACTTTGTCTGTTTATCCTATCCATGCCCTTCATGACTTTATAAACCTCTATAAGGTCACCCCTCAGCCTCCGATGCTCCAGGGAAAACAGCCCCAGCCTGTTCAGCCTCTCCCTGTAGCTCAGATCCTCCAACCCTGGCAACATCCTTGTAAATCTTTTCTGAACCCTTTCAAGAGTCATTTTTCTTTTTCCATTTTTTTTGGAAATATTCCCCACGATGTATATATGTTAGCTAAAATGCCTGTATAATGGTTATAATTGTCAGATATATATGTTTATAGGTAGGGGGTGATATGGCAATAGAGGGAAACCCAACAGAAGGTTGCAGCTCAGGGAGTCTGACTGATTGTGGAACTGAAGGACCCACAATGAATTGTTCCCTGTTTGAGTTTACCCTCCGTCTACCTTGTGTTCTACTCACGGTTCTATTGAACCACAATCGTAACAGAAACCTCCAGATTCGTCAATCTTTCTAAACTGTGTCTTTTGTAGGCTGCTGTATCCTACTCTCCCCTGGGTGAACCCAACATCCACACGGCTACTTTCCCCTTCAACCACAGAGAGCAGGGGACAGACTGGGGAATGTAAAGCTGGTGCTGAAAATGTGTTGCTGGTTAAAGCGCAGCAGGTCAGGCAGCATGGGGCAAATATGGCCATTGTGAGACAGAGCAGAGCTGAAAGTCAGGGAAGACTCCTTCATCCATCTCAGCTGCTCCATCTAGTGCATATCCCTCGTGACGGACATCAACATTTCTATCCTATTACCCATTGCTGATTGTCGAAGCACAGAGCTGGGCAGAGGTAAGATCAGCAATAAAGAGGGGATGGGCCAGGACTGCTTCTGGAACAGCATATGATTCCACCGAGGAAGGGGGACATTGTTGGTTCTGTTGGTAGGAAACTAAGTGGGTTATTAAGAGAAGGCTAGGGTGCATCGGAGACACAGTGACCAGAACCTATTAACATATAGTCTGATAAGAAGAGAGAACAGGTAATGAAAAATGTACTTTACTGGAGCAGATTCTCAAAAGGCCAGCATTGACTATGAGATCCCAAACTGAATCAGTTGTGCCTGTCAGGCTTCTACGGAGTGGGTAGAGAGTAATTGGCAACAAAAGAGCCCTTGTCATCATCATCAAGGACCTGACTGTACAGTTCTGGACTGTACTTCAGTGACACACAACAGCAGTGAAGATCTACCAGCAATGTGTCCACCACATCCTCCAGATGCAATGGGAGGATGACTGACACACACTGAGATTCTTGAAGCCAGATCCAAAAGCAAAAGCTCCACTTTGTAGGATGGGACATTAAGTGGGGGGGGACCGAATACCTTCCCCCACCTCCCCTGCCAGTTCCTGCTCTAAATGGATGAACAAACTTTAGGGGAGAACAAGGAAAATGATTTAAGACACTGCAAAGCTCTCCTTGGGGTGCAGTGGTACTGACCTGAATAACTGGGTAGATTTTTCACAATGCTTGCCCCTTGAGGTGCTTCACATTTTGACTCCCAAGTGACAGCAGAGAAAACTCCATTCTCCAGCTCCGATTTCTCATGGGATGGTCTGCCTCATGTGCAGGAAGGAGTGTGGGATGATAAGTATCAACGTTTGACACATTCGGATCTACTGTAAATGTTTTAACCGCCACCTTATGAACCGGCACTCTCAGTAAACCGGTAACAATTATATTTCTCCAACACAGTAAAGTGTATGGATTGTGTCTATTTCGAGTTGTACTCTCATCACCGATCGATGCAAAGGATACCCCTCTATAGCTACAACACAGCCAATATTATACAGTCTAGTTATTATAGTTTAATTTATTTATCTCAATGTAAATATACTTATTGTTTAATCAAATGGGCACATTAACAGCTGATTCAATTCCTCCTCAAATACCATGATGTGCGGTGTTCCCCAAGTAGTCAGGTAAGGGTGCGAGTCAGACGGCTGTCTGCCAGTGAGTTTTATGATTAGATTAGATTGGGAACAGTGTGGGACTAGGCCCTTCGGCCCAACAAGTCCATACCGACCCTCTGAAGAGTAACCCACCCAGACCCATTCCCCTACATTTATCCCTGGCTAATGCACCTAACACTACAGGCAATTTAGTATGGCCAATTCCCCTGACCTGCACATCTTTGGACTGTTGGAGGAAACCAGAGCACCCGGAGGAAACCCACGCAGACACGGGGAGAATGTGCAAACTCCACACAGAGAGTGGCCTAAGGCTGGAATTGAGCGCGGGTCCCTGGCGCTGTGAGGCTGCAATGCTAACCACTGAGCCACCGTGCAGCCCTTAAGGCATAGTCGCTTTATTTTTTAAATGATTCATGCTGTAAGTAAAGTGTCGCAGTGATGTGTATGTCTGCTGCATGACGTTTCTGTTACCTAGTGTGGTTTTTTTACATTAATTATGTGGAACTCTTAATTATCCGGAATATTTGATCAACTGGCGTTCTCCGGGTCCTACAGGCACTGTCGACAAAATATTTGCTGCATTTGATAGAAAAGATGGAAAGCAAGAGACTGCACAAGCCGCGAATGAAATGCTCTTACATGGTTCTATGATGTAAGGAGTGGGACAAAAGCTGAAGTTCAATTCAGAAGAGCAATTAAAATGACGCTAGGAAGGAAGACCAACAGGGAACAAAAATAAACGGGAAAGGTTTTTATAAAGATGTCACTGACAAGTTCAAGAAAGCAGAGGTCCAGTTTGAAATACAAAAGGAGATCTTATGGAAGATGAAAGGATAGCTGGTGTAGTGATTGGAGCGAGGTGGACCTCAGAGAATGAGTTCCCTGATTGAGGCTATGAACCTGATCCAATCAGGGACCCCGGCTGGCAGATAATGACAGAAGTGTCAGAGATTCTCTTCACTCAGGGAGCCTGCTCTCAGCTTGCTGGGCCAGGGTCATAAATAAAGGCACGTCGAAATGAAGGGTGACTTGGTGACTTTGTGGGCAGCACGGTGGCACGGTGGTTAGCACTGCTGCCTCACAGCGCCAGAGACCTGGGTTCAATTCCCGCCTCAGGCAACTGTCTGTGTGGAGTTTGCATAATCTCTCCGTGTCTGTGTGGTTTCCTCCGGGTGCTCCGGTTTCCTCCCACAGTCAAAAGATGTGCAGGTCAGGTGAATTGGCCATGCTAAATTGCCCGTAGTGTTAGTTAAGGGGTAAGTGTATGGGTATGGGTGGGTTGCACTTCAGCGGGTCAGTGTGGGCTTGTTGGGCCGACACTGTAAGTAATCTAATCTAATCTAAAGAGATACTGGCCTTTGTGGAATTATTTAAGCTGGGATACTTAATTAAGGCTTGGATCACTTTTCAAAGGATTGGTGAAATCAATTGAAGGGAACGGGGACAAGATACAGTAATTAGATCTGGATCTAGCATTGTAAAGATTGAACAAAAGGTGAACCGGACACTCAGGGTGGCACAGTGGCTCAGTGGTTAGCACTGCTGTCTCACGGGACTTGGGTATGATTCCTGCCTTTGGCAACTGTCTGTGTGGAGTTTGCACATTCTCCCCGTGTCTGCATGGGTTTCCTCCGGGTGCTCCGGTTTCCTCCCACAGTCCGAAGATGTGCAGGTCAGGTGAATTGGCCATGCTAAATTGTGATTTTCCAGTGCCACACGTTTTTACTCTACCAACATGTCAATGTTCTTATGGAGGCTACTCTCCTTGCAGTTTACAATTCCTCTAAGTTTTACATTACCTACAAAGTCTGAAATACACCCCGCATTCCAAGTTCTAGATCATTAATACATTTCAGAAAATGAAAGAGCTCCCAATACTAATCCCTGGAGAATTTCATCACAAACCTTCCTCCAACCAGAAAAGATCCCATTGAGCATTATTGCATGTTTCCTATCATTCAGACAATGTGGTATTCACATTGCTAATGACTCTTTTATTCCATAGCCTATAACTATGTTGTGGTTCTGTTGGCCGAGCTGGGAATTTGTGTTGCAGACGTTTCGTCCCCTGTCTAGGTGACATCCTCTGTGCTTGGGAGCCTCCTGTGAAGCGCTTCTGTGACCTTTCCTCCTCTGAAGTGCTTCTGTGATGTTTCCTGAGGACATGTTGCAACCCAAAGGACTAGCCACACTACCGTACATCTGGAACATTTCCGAACTGACGGCCAGACTACTGCGACCACTAGGACTCATAACAGCACACACACCAACAGCCACGCTCAGACATACAAATCACTACAAATGCCGGAGGAAAGATCACAGAAGCGCTTCACAGGAGGTTCCCAAGCACTGAGGATGTCACCTAGACAGGGGACGAAACATCTGCAACACAAATTCCCAGCTCGGCGAACAGAACCACAACAATGAGCACCCGAGCTACAAATCTTCTCACAAACGTTGAGCCTATAACTATCCTCACAAGTCTGCTCTGTGGCATTTAATCAAACATCTTCTGGAATTCCATCTGCACCAAATCATCAGTGTTAGCATCACCAACCCTTTCTGTCACCTCTTCAAAAACTCCAACAAAGTTAGTTAAACATGCTTTCCCCTTTTAAAAATCCATGTTAACTTTTCCTTATCAACCCACATTTTTCCATGTGATTATTGATTCTATCCTGAATAATTGTTTCCAGAAACTTCTCAATGGTTTAAGTTAAACTAACTGGTCTTCAATTGCTGTGATTATTCTGACAATGTTTCTCGAACAAAACCATAATGTTCACAAGTTCCAGTCTTCTGATGCCTCCCCCTGAGTCCAGGGAACCCTGAAAGATCATGGCCAGTCCCCCGAGAATTTTCATTCCTCCCTCTTTCAAAATCCGTGGGTGCATCTCATCCTGGGATGCTTGTCAACTTCAAGTGCCGCTAATCCACCCAACAATACTTCCTTCTCAATTACGAACCCTTCTCATGACAGATCTCCTCTGTCACCATGGTGTGGGCTGTATCTCCCTCTTTGGTAAAGACTAGATGCTAAGTATTCATTTAACACCTCAGCCATATTCCCTGACTCCATCTATGCATTCCCATTTGTCCCCAAATTGGCCCTAGTCCTTTTACCAACCTTTAATCATTGATATGCCGATAGATGACCTTCGGATACCCCGACATATTCACTGCCAGACTTTTCCCATAATTCCACTTTGCTTCTTGTTTTTGCTTTTCAGCCTCCCCAACACCAGCCCCCCTTACAACCCACCCCCCCAACACCCTCCCCCAACATCTCCCCTCACAACCACCCCCCCAACACCCCCCCAACATCTCCCCTCACAACTCACCTCCCAACATCTCCCCTCACAACCCACCCCCCAACACCCCCCCAACATCTCCCCTCACAACCACCCCCCCAACACTCCCCCAACATCTCCCCTCACAACTCACCTCCCAACATCTCCCCTCACAACCCATCCCCCCAACACCCCCCCTACAACCCACCCCCAACACCCCCCCAACATCTCCCCTCACAACCACCCCCCAACACCCCCCAACATCTCCCCTCACGACCCACCCCCCAACACCCCCCCAACATCTCCCCTCACAACTCACCTCCCAATATCTCCCCTCACAACCCACCCCCCCAACACCCCCCCTTACAATCCATCCCCCAACATCCCCCCAACATCTCCCCTCACAACGCATCCCCCAACCCCCCCAACAACCTAACCCCCAACACCACCCAACATCTCCCCTAACAATCCAACCCCAACATCTCCCCTCACAACGCACCCCTCAACCCCCCCCAACAACCCAACCCCCAACACTACCCCAACATCTCCCCTCACAACCCAATCCCAACATCTCCCCTCACAACCCATCCCCCAACACCCCCTTACAACCCACCCCTCACCACCCTCCCAACATCACCCCTCACGACGCACCCCCCGACCCCCCCTTAGCAACCCCAATCCCCAACACCCCCCAACATCTCCCCTCACAACTCAACCCCAACATCTCCCCTCACAACCCACCCCAACACCTCCCCACAACCCACTCCCCAACACCCCCCCACAACCCACCCCCAACATCTCGCCCCTCACAACCCATCCCCCAACATCTCCCCCCTCACAACCCATCCCCCAACATCTCCCCCTCTCACAACCCACCCCCAACATCTTCCACCCTCGCAACCCACCTACCAACTTCCCCCCACAACCCACCCACCAACTCCCCCCCACAACCCACCCCTAACATCTCCCCCTCACAACTCACCCCCCAATATCACCCCCCTCACAACCCACCCACCAACAACCTCCCACACAACCCACCCCCCAACATCTCCCCCCTCACAACCCACCCACCATCACCCCCTCACAACCCACCTCCCAACATCTCCCCCCCACAACACAACCACCAACAACCCCCCTCAGAACCCATCCCCCCAACATCTTCCCCCCTCACAACCCACCCACCAACTTCCCCTCACAACCAACCCCTAACATCTTCCCCCTCACAACCCACCTCCCAATATCACCCCCTCACAACCCACTCACCAACAAACCCCCTCATAACCCACCCCCCAACATCTACCCCCCCACAACCCACCCATCACCCCCTCACAACCCACCTCCCAACATCTCCCCCCACAACCCACCCACCAACAAACCCCCTCACAACCCACCCTCCAACATCTCCCCCCCTCACAACCCACCTCCCAACATGTCCGCCCTCACAACCCACCCACCAACAACCCCCCTCACAACCCACCCTCCAACATCTCCCCCCCTCACAACCCACCTCCCAACATGTCCGCCCTCACAACCCACCCACCAACAACCCCCCTCACAACCCACCCTCCAACATCTCCCCCCCTCACAACCCACCTCCCAACATCTCCCCCCACAACCCACCCACCAACAACCCCCCTCACAACCCACCCTCCAACATCTCCCCCCCTCACAACCCACCTCCCAACATGTCCGCCCTCACAACCCACCCACCAACAACCCCCCTCACAACCCACCCTCCAACTTCTCCCCTCCTCACAACCCACCTCCCAACATGTCCGCCCTCACAACCCACCTCCCAAAATCTCCCCCCCCACAGCCCACCCCCCAAAATCTCCCCCTCACAACCCACCCTCCAACATCTCCCCTCCTCACAACCCAACTCCCAACATGTCCGCCCTCACAACCCACCTCCCAACATCTCCCCCCCAACAGCCCGCCCCCCAACATCTCCCCCCCACAACCCAACCCCAACATCTCCCCCCTCACAACCCACCTCCCAACATCTCCCCCCCACAACACAACCACCAACAACCCCCCTCAGAACCCATCCCCCCAACATCTTCCCCCCTCACAACCCACCCACCAACTTCCCCCCACAACCAACCCCTAACGTCTTCCCCCTCACAACCCACCTCCTAATATCACCCCCTCACAACCCACTCACCAACAAACCCCCTCATAACCCACCCCCCAACATCTACCCCCCCACAACCCACCCATCACCCCCTCACAACCCACCTCCCAACATCTCCCCCCACAACCCACCCACCAACAACCCCCCTCACAACCCACCCTCCAACATCTCCCCCCCCACAACCCACCTCCCAACATGTCCGCCCTCACAACCCACCTCCCAAAATCTCCCCCCACAGCCCGCCCCCCCAACATCTCCCCCCCACAACCCACCCCCAACATCTCCCCCCTCACAACCCATCTTCCACCATCTCCCCCCTCACAACCCAACCCCAACATCTCCCCCTCACAACCCACCCTCCAACATCTCCCCCCTCACAACCCACCCTCCAACATCTCCCCCCTCACAACCCACCCACCAACAACCCCCCTCACAACCCACCCTCCAACATCTCCCCACTCACATTCCACCTCCCAACATCTCCCCCCCAACAACCCACCCACCAACAACCCCCCTCACAACCCACCCACCAACATCTCCCCCTCACAACCCACCCTCCAACATCTCCCCCCTCACAACCCACCCTCCAACGTCTCCCCCCTCACAACCCACCCACCAACATCCCCCCTCACAACCCACCCACCAACATCTCCCCCCCCACAACCCACCTCCCAACATGTCCGCCCTCACAACCCACCTCCCAAAATCTCCCCCCACAGCCCGCCCCCCCAACATCTCCCCCCCACACCCCACCCCCAACATCTCCCCCCTCACAACCCATCTTCCACCATCTCCCCCCTCACAACCCAACCCCAACATCTCCCCCTCACAACCCACCCTCCAACATCTCCCCCCTCACAACTCACCCTCCAACATCTCCCCCCTCACAACCCACCCACCAACAACCCCCCTCACAACCCACCCTCCAACATCTCCCCACTCACATTCCACCTCCCAACATCTCCCCCCCAACAACCCACCCACCAACAACCCCCCTCACAACCCACCCACCAACATCTCCCCCTCACAACCCACCCTCCAACATCTCCCCCCTCACAACCCACCCTCCAACGTCTCCCCCCTCACAACCCACCCACCAACATCCCCCCTCACAACCCACCCACCAACAACCCCCCTCACAACCCACCCACCAACAACCCCCCTCACAACCCACCCTCCAACATCTCCCCACTCACATTCCACCTCCCAACATCTCCCCCCCAACAACCCACCCACCAGCAACCCCCCTCACAACCCACCCACCAACATCTCCCCCTCACAACCCACCCTCCAACATCTCCCCCCTCACAACCCACCCTCCAACGTCTCCCCCCTCACAACCCACCCACCAACAACCCCCCTCACAACCCACCCACCAACAACCCCCCATACAACCCACCCACCAACATCTCCCCCCTCACAACCCACCTTCCAACATCTCCCCCCTCACAACCCACCCACCAACAACCCCCCTCACAACCCACCCTCCAACATCTCCCCGCTCACATTCCACCTCCCAACATCTCCTCCCACAACCCACCCACCAACAACCCCGCTCACAACCCACCCTCCAACATCTCCCCGCTCACAACCCACCTCCCAACATCTCCTCCCACAACCCACCCACCAACAACCCCCCTCACAACCCATCCCCCAACATCTCCCCCCTCACAACCCACCCTCCAACATCTCCCCACTCACATCCCACCTCCCAGCATCTCCCCCCACAACCTACCCACCAACAACCCCCCTCACAACCCACCCTCCAACATCTCCCCCCTCACAACCCACACCCAACATCTCCCCCCACACAACCCATCCTCCAACATCTCCCCCCTCACAACCCAACCCCAACATCTCCCCCTCACAACCCACCTCCCAACATCTCCCCCCTCACAACCCACCCACCAACAACCCCCCTCACAACCCACCCTCCAACATCTCCCCCCCAACAAACCACCTCCCAACATCTCCCCCCCAACAACCCACCTCCCAACATCTCCCCCCTCACAACCCACCCTCCAACATCTCCCCCCTCACAACCCACCCCCCAACATCTCCCCCCATCACGACCCACCCCCAACATTCCCCCCCTCACAACCCACCCCAACACCCTGCTTCCCCCCACAACCCACCGCCCAACACCCTGCTCCCCTTCACAACCCATCCCCCCCACCCCCTCCCTCTCTTTACCAATGGTATCACTCTTGGATCTCTACTTCACTTTCTGACACCTGTCATATGCACTTTCTCTTCATGATCTCAGTTCTGATACTCTTTGTCATCCAGCGCCTCTGGATTTGTTTGTTCTATCATTGTCTAGTGAGGGAATATACTTTGACTTGACCCAATCTTTCTCTTCTTTGAAGGTAACTCATTGTTCGATTATATATCCACCAACGTTTCAAAGCAGTCAATGTTTGTTCAACTGAGATCGCACTCTGTGTCAATTCATGTTTCACACTACGGATGGTTGTGCATCATTGTCCACCATTGTCCTGAAACTTACACTAAAATTAGTATGGTCTCCTAAATGTTCTCCACCTGACAATTGCTCTGCTTGGTCCATCTCATTTCCAAAAAAACAAGTCGACAGTGCAATGTTTCTTAGAGCGCACACATACTGCTGTAAGAAACTCTCCTGCATGCAATCTCGGAACAATTGCTGCATGTTGCCTGCTACACTACAAGTATCCGTGTCTATGTCTGGATAATTGAAGTTAAAAATCACACAACACCAGGTTATAGTCCAACAGGTTTAATTGGAAGCACTAGCTTTCAGAGCGACACTCCTTCATCAGGTGGATGTGGAGGAAACAATTGTAAGACACAAAATTTATAGCAAAAGTTTACAGTGTGATGTAACTGAAATTATATATTGAAAAATACCTTGATTGTTTGTTGAGTCTTTCATCTGTTAGAATACCATGATAGTTTCACTTCTTTCATATGTAAATCACAGAACTTTTTTTAAAAAAGTTGCATTCTCAGGTTAACTGTAACAATTGGTGTTAGCGAGACAATATGTTGAAGGTGTTAGCCCCCTGTGTTCCCTGTCTCTGCCATAATGTTTAGACTGATTCTAATCTACAAAGTGAGTTAACAGTGTCTTACAGGGATTCATGCAGTTTTTGAGCAAAGTACAATGTAACTCTGCAAGTACAAATTCACCCCACAAACTGTGTGTGGGTGTGTGTCTGTCTGTCTGTTTGGATTGGGGTGTTGTGAGTGTGAGAGAGAATGTGTATGTGTATGTATATGAATGTAGAGTGTTTTAAGTCCGTGAGGGGGTGCATGTGGGAGTGTGTGTGTCTGGGGTGGGGGGGGAGTTGTGAGTGTCTTTGAGAGAATGTATATGCATGTGCGTGAGTGTAGAGTGGTCTAAGTCTCTATGAGGATGCATGTGTGAGTGTGTGTGTGTCTGTGTGTGTGTCTGTATATGTGTGTCCGTGTGTATGTGTGTGTATAGGAGTGACTGTGTGTGTGTGTGTGTGTGTGTGTGTGTGTGTGTGTGTGTGTGTGTGTGCAGTGCAATGGTGATCACCTATAATGTGACATGAACCCAAGGTCCCAGTTGAAGCCTTCCCTTTGGGTACCGAACTTAGCTATCAGCCTCTGCTCGGCCACTTTCCTCTGCTGCCTGTCCCGAAGTCCACCTTGGAGGATGGTCACCCGAAGATCTGAGGCTGAATGTCCTGGACCACTGAAGTGTTCCCCAACTGGGAGGGAACCCTCCTGTCTGTTGATTGTTGTGCGGTGCCCACTCATCCATTAAGTAGCCTTTGCTCGGTTTCCCCAATGTACCATGCCTCAGGGCATCCTCGCCTGCAACGTATAAGATAGACAACATTGGCTGAGTTACATGAGTACCTGCCATGTACAAGGTGGGAGGTGTCCCCACGTGTAATGGTGGTATCTATATGACACGTCTTGCAGCGTCCACCGTAACAGGATTGTATGGAACTAGTGTGCTTCCAGTTAAATCTCTTGGACTATAAGTTGGGTAGTGTGATTTTTAACTTTGTACACTCTCATCCTGCGCTCAGGACACAGAAGTACTTCTCATGGAGGCGACTTCTACTGCCTTCCAAAGGTACACAAAGCCAACGCACCGGGATGTCCCATCGTGTCGGGCAATGGGACTCTATGTGAGAATCTCTCCGGCTATGTGGAAGGCATCTTGAAAACTATTGTACAGGAGATCTCCAGCTTCTGTCACTACACTACCGGGAACATTCCTCGTCACAATGGATGTTTCCGCACTCTACATCAGCATCCCCCACAATGATGGCATCGCGGCAACAGCCTCAGTACTCAACACCAACAACCGCCAATCTCCAAGCACCATCCTATAACTCATCCACTTTATCCTCAATCACAACGTCTTCACCTTTGACAATCAGTTCTTCATACAGACACACGGAACAGCCATGGGGACCAAATTTGCACCCCAATATGCCAACATGCACAGGTTTGAACAAGACTTCTTCTCTATGCAGGACCTCCAACCAACATTGTACACCAGGTACATTGATGACATTTTCTTCCTCTGGACCCATGGCGAGGAGTCACTGATAAAACTACACAGTGACATCAACATCCCACCATCAAACTCACCATGGGCTACTCTCGACTGTCTGTCTCATTCTTGGACACATGCGTCTCCATCAAGGACGGACACCTCAGCACCACACTCTACCGCAAACCCACAGACAACCTCACAATGCTACACTTCTCCAGCTTTCAACCAAAACATATTAAAACAGCCATCCCCTATGGACAAGCACTACGCATACACCGGATCTGCTCAGATGGGGAGGAACGTGACGGACACCTGGAAGTACTCAAGGATGCCCTCACAAGAACGGGGTACAATGCTCAACTCATCGACCATCAGTTCCAACATGCCACAGCAAGGAACTGTAATGACCTCCTCAGGAAACAGACACGTGCTGCAACTGACAGGGTACCCTTCGTTGTTCAGTATTTCCCAGGAGCTGAAAAACTACGCCATGTTCTTCGTGACCTGCAACACATTATCAATGAGGATGAGCACCTCACCAAGACCGTCCCCACACCTCCACTGCTCACATTTAAACAACCGCCAAACCTCAAACAGATCATTGTTCGTAGCAAGCTGCCCGGCTCTCAGGACAACTCCATAAAACCCTGTCACGGTGGACGCTGCAAGACGTGTCAGAGTGTGGACATGGATACCACCATTACACGTGGGGACACCTCCCACCATGTACGTGGCAGGTACTCATGTGACTCAGCCAACGTTGTCTATCTTATACGTTGCAGGCGAGGATGTCCTGAGGCATGGTACATTGGGGAAACCGAGCAAAGGCTACAACAACGGATGAATGGGCACCGCACAACAATCAACAGACAGGAGGGTTCCCTCCCAGTTGGGGAATACTTCAGTGGTCCAGGACATTCAGCCTCGGACCTTCGGGTGACCATCCTCCAAGGTGGACTTCGGGACAGGCGGCGGAGGAAAGTGACCGAGCAGAGGCTGATAGCTAAGTTCGGTACCCAAAGGGAGGGCCTCAACCGGGACCTTGGGTTCATGTCACATTACAGGTGACCACCATTGCACTACACACACACACAACACTCCTACACACACATATACAGACACACATACATACACACAGGCACTCCTATACACACACATACACACAGACACACATAAACACAGACACGCACACAGACACACACACTCCCACATGCACCCCCTCACAGACTTAAAACACTCTACACTCATATACACACACGTACACATTCTCTCTCACACTCACAACACCTAAATCCAAACAGACAGACACACACACCCACACACAGTTTGTGGGGTGAATTTGTACTTGCAGAGTTACATTGTACTTTGCTCAAAAGCTGCATGAATCCCTGTAAGACACTGTTAACTCACTTTTTAGGTTAGAATCAGTCTAAACATTATGGGACAGACAGAGAACACAGGGGGCTAACACCTTCAACATATTGTCTCGCTAACACCAATTGTTACAGTTAACCTGAGAATGCAACTTTTAAAAAAAAGTTTTGTGATTTAAATATGAAAGAAGTGAATCTGTCATGGTATTCTAACAGATGAAAGACTCAACAAACAATCAAGGTATTTTTCAATATATAATTTCAGTTACATCACACTGGAAACGTTTGCTATAAATTCTGTGTCTTACAATTGTTTCCTCCACAACCACCTGATGAAGGAGCAGCGCTCTGAAAGCTAGTGCTTCCAATTAAACCTGTTGGACTATAACCTGGTGTTGGGTGATTTTTAACTTTGTACACTCCAGTTCTTCACCGGCATCTCCATATCGTAGCTAATTGAAGTTTCCTTTTAGGAGTAGACTATAGTGTTGGCATCTCTGTCTAATTTTCCTGTGATGTGTACCTCTACATCCTTTGTTGCGGCTGTACAGGACATTGGTTAGGCCACTGCTG
This sequence comes from Hemiscyllium ocellatum, assembly GCF_020745735.1. Taxonomy (NCBI): domain Eukaryota; kingdom Metazoa; phylum Chordata; class Chondrichthyes; order Orectolobiformes; family Hemiscylliidae; genus Hemiscyllium; species Hemiscyllium ocellatum. Next base: position 161,266,903 of record NC_083401.1, on the reverse strand, counting down.
GAATATTGTGAGCAATTCTGGTCTCCTTCTTATTGGATCGATGTTGTGAAACTTGAAAGGGTTCAGAAAAGATTTACAAGGATGTTGCCAGGGTTGGAGGATTTGAGCTAAAGGGAGAGGCTGAACAGGCTGGGGCTGTTTTCCCTGGAGCATCAGAGGCTGAGGGGTGACCTTATAGAGGTTTACAAAATTATGAGGGACATGGATAGGGTAAATAGAAAAAGTCTTTTCCCTGGTGTGGGGGAGTCCAGAACTAGAGGGCATAGTTTTAGGATGAGAGGGGAAAGATATAAAAGAGACCTAAGGGGCAACTTTTTCACTCAGAGGGTGATACGTGTATGGAATGAGCTGCCAGAGAATGAGGTGGAGGCTGGTACAATTGCAACATTTAAGAGGCATTTGGATGGGTATATGAATAGGAAGGGTTTGGAGGGATATGGGCTGGGTGCTGGCAGGTGGGACTAGATTGGGTTGTGATATCGGGTCGGCATGGACAGGTTGGACCGAAGGGTCTGTTTCTGTGCTGTACATCTCTATGACTCTATAGACCACCAATTAGACTACACCTCACAATGTAATTGTACCGTTTTTGTTGCTTAGCTTTAGTCAAACTTTCTCCAGCACAGGGGTTACTCTCCTCAACATGACTTCTGTCAGGTGCCAACAGAGTCATCAGCTTCCAAGATGGACCCGGAGGAAACTCCTGCATGACCTGACTGTTTCTCTTGGATGACTTGGCAGTCTGCCAACCCCTCCAAGCCCTTAAACTGAGGTGTGACCACTTTTATAAGTGCGCTATCCATCTATCAGCATTACAAATGTCCCACAGTATGTGCAGTAAACAGTCCAGCGGTGAAACTCAGAGCTCAAGTTTGCAATTTGAGAGAATGATGAAGGGGAAGGGGAAGGGATGGGAATTGTAGGGTATGTGTGTGTGGGTGAAATGAGTGTGGAGGGAAGCAGTGTGTGAGTGTGCAGGGGAGGGGGGTCAGTATGTGTAGGGGAAGTGGGGGGGTGTTTGTATGAGGTGTGTGAGGGGGGGGGTGTTTGTAAGAGGTGTGTGAGGGGTGTGTGTGTATCGGGGGCGTTGGCAGTATGTGTGTGTGTCTGGATAGATTTAGGAGTGTGTCTCTGTCTGGATGGGTATTAGGAGTGTGTGTGTATGTGTGTGGATGTGTCTCGGGGGAGATTTTGGAGTGTGTCTGTTTGGGGGGGATTAGGGGTGCATATGTGTCTGGGGAGATTAGAGGTGTATGTGTGTCTGGGGGGGGACATTAGGAGTGTGTCTGTCTGGGGCATGGTTAGGAGAGTGTGTGTGTTGCAGGTAATCAGGAACGTGTATATATGCTGGGGGGGTGTTGGGGAGGTGGGAGGGTGTGTTTGGGAGTGTGTGTGTTGGAGTTGGTGTGTTGGGGGCGAGTGTGTGTTGGGGAAGTTGGGAGTGTGCATTCGGGTGTTGGTGTGTTGGGGTGCAAGAGGTTGTTTAGGGAGGAGTGTGTGTTGGGGTGGCAAATGTATGTTGGGGGGTGAGTGTTGGGGGGTGTGAATTGGAGAGTGTGAGTTGGGGAGATTCGGAGTGTGCGTTAGAGGAGATGTGTGTTGGGGAGATTTGGAGTGTGTGGGGGGAATGTGTGTTGGCCAGTGTGTGTTGGGGGTGTGTGTTTGGGAGTGTGTGTTGGAGGACTGTGTGTTGGGGGAGTTTATGTTGGGGAGCTTCAGAGTGTGTGTAAGGGGGGTGTGTGTTGGGGAGATTCAGAGTGTGTGGGGGATTGTGTATTGCAGGGTGTGTGTTGGGGAGTGTGTGTTGGGGAGATTCGGAGTGTGTGTTGGGGAGTGTGTGTTGGGGAGATTTGGAATGTGTATTGGGGGGTATGTGTTGGGGAGATTCGGAATTTGTGCTTGGTGTGTGCATGTGTTGGCGAGTGTGTGTTGGGGAGTGTGTTGGGGAGATTCGGAGTGTGTGTTGGGGAGATTTGGAGTGTGTGTTGGGGGAGTGTTTGTTGGGGAGGATGTGTTGGGGAGTGTGTGTTGGGGAGTGTGTGTTGGGGAGTGTGTGTTGGGGGGCGCATGTTGGGGAGATTGTGAGTGTGTGGGGGAGAGTGTGTTGGGGAGATTCGGAGTGTGTGTTGGGTGTGTGTGTTGGGAGTGTGTGTTGGGGGATTCGGAGTGTGTGGGGGAGTATGTGTTGGGGAGTGTGTTTTGGGGAGTGTGTGTTGGGAATGTGTGTAGTTGGGGGAGTGTATATTGGGGAGATTCGGAGTGTGTGGGGGAGTGTGTGTTGGGGGGCGTGTGTTGGGGAGTGCGTGTTGTGGAGTGTGTAGTTGGAGGTGAGTGTGTTGGGGAGATTCAGAGTGTGTATTGGGGAGATTCGGCATGTGCGTTGGGGAGCGTGTGTTGGGGAGATTCGGAGTGTGTTGGGGGAGTGTGTGTTGGGGAGATTTGGAGTTTGTGTTGGGTAAGTGGGTTGGGGAGATTTGGAGTGTGTGTTGGGGAGTGTATGTTGGGGGAGTGTGTGTTGGGGGAGTGTGTGTTGGGGGAGTGTGTGTTGGGGGTGTGTGTTGGGGGTGTGTGTTGGGGGTGTGTGTTGGGGGTTGTGTGTTGGGGGTTGTGTGTTGGGGGTGTGTGTTGAGGGGGTGTGTTGGGGAGCTTCGGAATGTGTGTTGGGGAGGTGTGTGGGGAGATTGGGAGTGTGTGTTGAAGGGTGTGTGTGGGGAGATTGGGAGTGTGTGTTGGGGAGGTGTGTTGGGGAAATTTGGAGTGTGTGTTCGGGGGGTGTGTGGGGAGATTGGGAGTGTGTGTTGGCGTGTGTGTTGGGGAGATTCGGAGAGTGTGTTGAGGAGGGTGTGTTGGGGAGGTTGTGTTGGGGAGGATGTGTTGCGGAGGGTGTTTTGGGGAGGGTGTGTTCGGGAGGGTGTGTTCGGGAGGGTGTGTTGAGGGAGTGTGTGTGTTGGGGGAGTGTGTGTGGTGGGTGTGTGTGTGTTGGAGAGGGTGGAGTGTGTGTGTTTTGGGGAGTGGGTGTGCGTGTGTTGGAGGAGTGTGTGTGGTGGGTGAGTGTGTGTGCTGGGGGAGTGTGTGTGTGTGTGTTGGGGGAGTGCTGTATGTTTGGGGGAGTGTGTGTGTTTGGGGAGTGTGTGTGTTGGGGGTGTGTGTTTGTTGTGGGAACGTGTGTGTTGGAGGAGTGTGTGTGTTGGAGAGGGTGGATTGGGTGTTGGGGGGGTGTGTGTTGGGGGAGTGTGTGTGTTTAGGGAGTGTGTGTGTTGGGGGTGTGTGTTTGTTGTGGGAATGTGTGTGTTGGGGGAGTGTGTATGTTAGAGAGGCTGGAGTGTGTGTTGTAGGAGTGTGTGTTTTGTGGGAGTGTGTGTGTTGCAGGAGTGTGTGTCTTGGAGAGGGTGTAGTGTGTATTGGAGAGGGTGGAGTGTGTGTTGGAGAGGGTGTAGTGTGTATTGGAGAGGGTGGAGTGTGTGTTGGAGAGGGTGGAGTGTGTGTTGGGGGAGTGTGCGTGTTGGGGGAGTGTGTGTGTTGGAGAGGGTGGAGTGTGTGTGTTTTGGGGAGTGGGTGTGCATGTGTTGGGGGAGTGTGTGTGGTGGGGAGTGTGTGTGGTGGGGGAGTGTGTGTGGTGGGGGAATGTGTGTGTTGCGGGAGTGTGTGTGTGTGTGTTGGGGGAGTGTGTATGTGTTGGGGGAGTGTGTGTGTTGGGGGAGTGTGTGTGTTGGGGGAGTGTGTGTGTTGGGGGGAGTGTGTGTTTGAGAGGGTGGATTGGGTGTTGGGGGAGTGTATGTTGGGGGAGTGTGTGTTAGGGGAGTGTGTGTGTGTTGGGGGTGTGTGTTTGTTGTGGGAATGTGTGTGTTGGAGAGGGTGGATTGGGTGTTGGGGGAGTGTGTGTTGGGGGAGTGTGTGTGTTGGGGGTGTGTGTTTGTTGTGGGAACGTGTGTGTTGGGGGAGTGTGTATGTTAGAGAGGCTGGAGTGTGTGTTGTTGTAGGAGTGTGTGTTTTGTGGGAGTGTGTGTGTTTGGGGAGTGTGTGTATTGGAGAGGGTGTAGTGTGAATTGGAGAGGGTGGAGTGTGTGTTGGAGAGGGTGTAGTGTGTGTTGGAGAGGGTGGAGTATGTGTTGGAGAGGGTGGAGTGTGTGTTGGAGAGGGTGGAGTGTGTGTTGGGGGAGTGTGTGTGTTGGGGGAGTGTGTGTGGTGGGGGAGTGTGTGTGTTGGGTGAATATGTGTGTGTGTTGGGGGAGTGTGTATGTGTTGGGGGAGTGTGTGTGTTGGGGGGAGTGAGTGTGTTGGAGAGGGTGGATTGGGTGTTGGGGGAGTGTATGTTGGGGGAGTGTGTGTGTTTGGGGAGTGTGTGTGTTGGGGGTGTGTTGGGGGTGTGTGTTTGTTGTGGGAACGTGTGTGTTGGGGGAGTGTGTATGTTGGAGAGGCTGGTGTGTGTGTTGTAGGAGTGTGTGTTTTGTGGGAGTGTGTGTGTTGCAGGAGTGTGTGTATTGGAGAGGGTGTAGTGTGTATTGGAGAGGGTGGAGTGTGTGTTGGAGAGGGTGGAGTGTGTGTTGGAGAGGGTGGAGTGTGTGTTGAGGGAGTGTGTGTGTTGGGGGAGTGTGTGTGGTAGGGGAGTGTGTGTGTGTTGGAGAGGGTGGAGTGTGTGTGTTTTGGGGAGTGGGTGTGCGTGTGTTGGAGGAGTGTGTGTGGTGGGGGAGTGTGTGTGGTGGGGGAGTGTGTGTGTTGCGGGAATGTGTGTGTGTGTTGCGGGAATGTGAGTGTTGGGGGAATGTGTGTGTTGGAGAGGGTGGAGTGTGTGTTGGGGGAGTGTGTGTTGTGGGGAGTGTGTGTGTAGGAGAGGGTGGAGTGTGTGTTGGAGGGGAGCGGAGAATGTGTGTTGGGGGTGGAGGGAGATTGTGTGAGGTGGGGGAGAGTGTGTTGGTGGGGAGTGTGTGTGTTGGGGCAGTGTGTGTGTTGGGGAGGAGAGTGTGTGTGTTGGGGAGGAGAGTGTGTTTTGGGTGGGGAGTGAGTATATGTTGGGGGAGGGTGTGTGTGTTGGGAGGGTGTGTGTTGGGGAAGAGAGTGTGTTGGGTGGGGTGTGAGTGTTGGGGGGCAGGGTATGTTTGTTGGTGAGTTGTGTGTTGGAAGGCATGTGTGTTGGGGAGGAGTGTGGATTGTGGGGGAATGTGTGTTGGGTGATTCGGAGTGTGTGTTGGGGGAGGTGAGTGTTGGGGAGGTTGGGAGTGTGAGTTGTGGGGACGTGTCTGTTGGGTGTGTATGTAAGTATTGGGAGTTGTATGTGCTGGGAGGGGTGTGTGTTGGGGAGATTTGGAGTGTGTAGTGGGGAGGACTGTGAGTTCTGGGGAACTGTGAGTTGGGTGTATATGTATTAATTGGGCTGTGAATGTTGGGAGGGGCATGTGTTGGGGAGGTTGAGAATTTGTGTTGGGAGGTTGGGAGTGGGTGCTGTGGGGAGTGTGGGTTGGGGGGGAAGGTGGGTTGGGTGTGTATGTATGTTGCGAGGGGTGGATGTTGGGAGTGTGGGTTGGTGGACTGTGTGTTGGGGAGGTTGGGAGTGAGGATTGGGGAGGAGTGTGGATTGTGGGGAAGTGTCGGGTGTATGTGTTTGTACAAAGATGCGACACACAGACCAGCCCCCCCATTCCAAATGTAACTGACACCCCCCATACAAATGACATTTGTTAAAATACAATGAAAGTTGTTTAATCCCTAACCACTGGTCCTGCAGAGAGTGAGTGAGAGCTGAAATGCCAGTACCATGCATCGTTGTAGGCGGGCAGTGCCCATGTGTCTGAGGCAGGTCCCAGCCCATTTGGCGGACACTGTGGGACACACACTTCCCATCCCACCCATCGCACACATTGCCTGCCAGTATAGTTAACTCAGCCACATTCAGGAGGTTTAAACTATCCTTGGATAAGTATATGGATGATGATGGGATAGTGGAGGGTGATGGGCTTAGATTAGTTCACACATCGGTGCAACATCGAGGGCCGAAGGGCTTGTATTGCGCTGTGTTGTTCTATGTTCACTACCCCCCCCCCAAAAAACACGCACATATCCTCCCTCACCAGAACACACATTCCCCACTCAACCCAAACACACACACACCCCCAACACACATACCCCCCCAACACACACACCCACTCTCAAAAACACACACCCCTCCCCAATACACACACACCCTCCCCCAATACACACACACTCCCACTCCCCAAATCACACCCACTCCTCTGACACACACACTCCCACTCCCCCCGACACACACACTCCCCCAACACACACACTCACTTTCCAAAACACACACACTCCTCCCCAATACACACACCCCTCCCCCAATAACACACAACCCTCCCCAACACACGAACACTCCCCCAAAACACACACTCCCCCAAAACACACACACCCTTCCCCCAACACCCCCCAAAACACACACACTCCCCCCATACACACATTCCCACCCACACACTCTCCCCCAACAGACACACTCTCCCCAACACCCCCTTACCACTCTCTGAGTAAAGAACCTGCCTCTGACACCTGTCTTAAATCTATCACCCCTCAGTTGGTAGTTATGCCCCCTTGTACAAGTAGATATACTCATCCTCTGTAAAAGTCTCTCCATGCCCTCCCTATATAAATCATGATTTGGAGATGCTGGTGTTGGACTGGGGTGTACAAAGTTAAAAATCACACAACACCAGGTTATAGTCCAACAGGTTTATTTGAAAACACTAGCTTTCGGAGCGCTGCTCCTTCATCAGGAGATTGTGGAGTGTAAGATTGTAAGACACAGAATTTATAGCAAACGTTGACAGTGTGATGGAGCTGAGATGATATATTGAAAGAGACCTGGATTGTTTAAGACCGTCCCCACACCTCCACTACTTGCCTTGAAACAACCGCCAAACCTCAAAAAGATCATTATTCGTAGCAAACTGCCCGGCTCTCAGGACAACTCCATACAACCCTGTCACAGTGTACGCTGCAAGACGTGTCAGAGTGTGGACATAGATACCACCATTACACGTGGGGACACCTCCCACCATGTACATGGCAGGTACTCGTGACTCAGCCAACGTTGTCTATCTTATATGTTGCAGGCAAGGATGCCCGGAGACATGGTACATTGGGGAAACTGAGCAAAGGCTACGGCAACGGATGATGGGCACCGCACAACAATCAACAGACAGGAGGGTTCCCTCCCAGTTGGGGAACACTTCAGTGGTCCAGGACATTCAGCCTCGGACCTTCGGGTGACTATCCTCCAAGGTGGACTTCGGGACAGGCAGCAGAGGAAAGTGACCGAGCAGAGGCTGATAGCTAAGTTCGGTACCCATAGGGAGGGCCTCAACTGGGACCTTGGGTTCATGTCACATTACAGGTGACCACCATTGCACTACACACACACTCTCACATACACAGGATACAGGTACACAGACGCGCACACAGCCACCCACACACACCCTTATAGACACACACACTCCCACACTCTCACATGCACCCCCTCACAGACTTAAGACACTCTGCACTCACGACACACACACACACACACACACACACACACACACCACGTAGAACTCTGAGCTCAAAAACTGCCTGAATTTATGTAAAACTCTGTTATCTCACTTTTTAGATTAGAATCAATCTGAACATCAGGTCATAGACAGAGAACACAGAGGGCTAACACCTTCAACATATTGTCTAGCTATCACCATTGTTAACAGCTAACCCGAGAATACAACTTAAAAAAAGGTTTTGTGATTTACACATGAAAGAAGTGAAATTATCACTATATTCTAACAGGTGAAAGGCTTAACAGACAATCAATTTTTCAATATATAATTTCAGTTACATCACACTGTAAATTTTTGCTATAAATTCTGTGTGTTAGGATCGAGACCTCCACTATCACCTGATGAAGGAGCGTCGCTCCGAAAGCTAGTGTGCTTCCAAATAAACCTGTTGGATTATAACCTGGTGTTGTGTGATCTTTAACTGTTGGTCTATAACCTGGTGTGTGTGATCTTTAACGGTTGGACTATAACCTGGTGTTGTGTGATTTTTAACTGTTGGTCTATAACCTGGTGTGTGTGATTTTTAACTGCTGGTCTATAACCTGGTGTTGTGTGAGGTGTTTAACTGTTGGTCTATAACCTGGTGTTGTGTGATTTTTAACTGTTGGTCTATAACCTGGTGTGTGTGATCTTTAACTGTTGGTCTATAACCTGGTGTTGTGTGATTTTTAACTGTTGGTCTATAACCTGGTGTGTGAGCTGTTTAACTTTTGGTCTATAACCTGGTGTTGTGTGATCTTTAACAGTTGGTCTATAACCTGGTGTGTGTGATCTTTAACTGTTGGTCTATAACCTGGTGTGTGAGGTGTTTAACTGTTGGTCTATAACCTGATGTTGTGTGATGTTTAACTGTTGGTCTATAACCTGGTGTTGTGGGGTTTTTAACTGTTGGTCTATAACCTGGTGTTGTGTGATCTTTAACTGTTGGACTATAACCTGGTGTGTGTGATCTTTAACTGTTGGTCTATAACCTGGTGTTGTGGGGTATTTAACTGTTGGTCTATAACCTGGTGTGTGTGATCTTTAACTGTTGGTCTATAACCTGGTGTTGCGGGGTTTTTAACTGTTGGTCTATAACCTGGTGTGTGTGATCTTTAACTGTTGGTCTATAACCTGGTGTTGTGGGGTTTTTAACTGTTGGTCTATAACCTGGTGTGTGTGATCTTTAACTGTTGGACTATAACCTGGTGTGTGTGATCTTTAACTGTGGGTCTATAACCTGGTGTTGTGGGGTATTTAACTGTTGGTCTATAACCTGGCGTGAGTGATCTTTAACTGTTGGTCTATAACCTGGTGTTGTGTGATCTTTAACTGTTGGACTATAACCTGGTGTTGTGGGGTTTTTAACTGTTGGTCTATAACCTGGCGTGAGTGATCTTTAACTGTTGGACTATAACCTGGTGTTGTGTGATCTTTAACTGTTGGACTATAACCTGGTGTGTGTGATCTGTAACTGTTGGTCTATAACCTGGTGTTGTGGGGTATTTAACTGTTGGTCTATAACCTGGTGTTGCGGGGTTTATAACTGTTGGTCTATAACCTGGTGTGTGTGATCTTTAACTGTTGGTCTATAACCTGGTGTTGTGGGGTATTTAACTGTTGGTCTATAACCTGGTGTGTGTGATCTTTAACTGTTGGTCTATAACCTGGTGTTGCGGGGTTTTTAACTGTTGGTCTATAACCTGGTGTGTGTGATCTTTAACTGTTGGTCTATAACCTGGTGTTGTGGGGTTTTTAACTGTTGGTCTATAACCTGGTGTGTGTGATCTTTAACTGTTGGTCTATAACCTGGTGTTGTGTGATCTTTAACTGTTGGACTATAACCTGGTGTGTGTGGGGTTTTTAACTGTTGGTCTATAACCTGGCGTGAGTGATCTTTAACTGTTGGTCTATAACCTGGTGTGTGTGATCTGTAACTGTTGGTCTATAACCTGGTGTTGTGGGGTATTTAACTGTTGGTCTATAACCTGGTGTTGCGGGGTTTTTAACTGTTGGTCTATAACCTGGTGTGTGTGATCTTTAACTGTTGGTCTATAACCTGGTGTTGTGGGGTTTTTAACTGTTGGTCTATAACCTGGTGTGTGTGATCTTTAACTGTTGGACTATAACCTGGTGTTGAGGGGTTTTTTAACTGTTGGACTATAACCTGGTGTGTGTGATCTTTAACTGTTGGACTATAACCTGGTGTTGTGGGGTTTTTAACTGTTGGACTATAACCTGGTGTTGTGTGATCTTTAACTGTTGGTCTATAACCTGGTGTGTGTGATCTTTAACTGTTGGTCTATAACCTGGTGTTGTGGGGTTTTTAACTGTTGGTCTATAACCTGGTGTGTGTGATCTTTAACTGTTGGACTATAACCTGGTGTTGTGTGATCTTTAACTGTTGGTCTATAACCTGGTGTTGTGGGGTTTTTAACTGTTGGTCTATAACCTGGTGTGTGTGATCTTTAACTGTTGGACTATAACCTGGTGTGTGTGATCTTTAACTGTTGGTCTATATCCTGGTGTGTGGGGTTTTTAACTGTTGGACTATAACCTGGTGTGTGTGATCTTTAACTGTTGGACTATAACCTGGTGTTGTGGGGTATTTAACTGTTGGTCTATAACCTGGTGTTGTGGGGTTTTTAACTGTTGGTCTATAACCTGGTGTGTGTGATCTTTAACTGTTGGTCTATAACCTGGGGTTGTGAGGTGTTTAACTGTTGGACTATAACCTGGTGTTGTGAGGTGTTTAACTGTTGGACTGTAAACTGGTGTGTGTGATCTTTAACTGTTAGTCTATAACCCGGTGTGTGTGATCTTTAACTGTTGGATTATAACCTGGTGTTGTGGGGTATTTAACTGTTGGTCTATAACCTGGTGTGTGTGATCTTTAACTGTTGGTCTATAACTTGGTGCTGTGTGATCTTTAACTGTTGGACTATAATCCGGTGTGTGTTAGGTGTTTAACTGTTGGTCGATAACCTGGTGTGTGTGATCTTTAACTGTTGGATTATAACCTGGAGTTGTGTGATCTTTAACTCTTGGACTATAACCTGGTGTGTGTGATCTTTGACTGTTGGATTATAACCTGGTGTGTGTGATCTTTAACTGTTGGATTATAACCTGGTGTTGTGTGGTATTTAACTGTTGGATTATAACCCGGTGTGTGTGATCTTTAACTCTTGGACTATAACCTGGTGTATGTGATCTTTAACTGTTGGTCTATAACCTGATGTGTGTGATCTTTAATTGTTGGTCTATAACCTGGTGCTGTGTGATCTTTAACTGTTGGACTATAATCCGGTGTGTGTGAGGTGTTTAACTGTTGGTCTATAATCCGGTGTGTGTGAGGTGTTTAACTGTTGGTCTATAACCTGGTGTGTGTGATCTTTAACTGTTGGACTATAACCTGGTGTGTGTGATCTTTAACTGTTGGTCTATAACCTGGTGTTGTGGGGTATTTAACTGTTGGTCTATAACCTGGTGTGTGTGATCTTTAACTGTTGGTCTATAACCTGGTGTTGTGGGGTTTTTAACTGTTGGTCTATAACCTGGTGTTGCGGGGTTTTTAACTGTTGGTCTATAACCTGGTGTGTGTGATCTTTAACTGTTGGTCTATAACCTGGTGTTGTGTGATCTTTAACTGTTGGACTATAACCTGGTGTGTGTGGGGTTTTTAACTGTTGGTCTATAACCTGGCGTGAGTGATCTGTAACTGTTGGTCTATAACCTGGTGTTGTGGGGTATTTAACTGTTGGTCTATAACCTGGTGTTGCGGGGTTTTTAACTGTTGGTCTATAACCTGGTGTGTGTGATCTTTAACTGTTGGTCTATAACCTGATGTTGTGGGGTTTTTAACTGTTGGTCTATAACCTGGTGTGTGTGATCTTTAACTGTTGGACTATAACCTGGTGTGTGTGATCTTTAACTGTTGGTCTATAACCTGGTGTTGTGGGGTTTTTAACTGTTGGACTATAACCTGTTGTGTGTGATCTTTAACTGTTGGTCTATAACCTGGTGTTGTGGGGTATTTAACTGTTGGACTATAACCTGGTGTTGTGGGGTTTTTAACTGTTGGTCTATAACCTGGCGTGTGTGATCTTTAACTGTTGGTCTATAACCTGGTGTTGTGGGGTATTTAACTGTTGGTCTATAACCTGGTGTGTGTGATCTTTAACTGTTGGTCTATAACCTGGTGTTGTGGGGTTTTAAACTGTTGGTCTATAACCTGGTGTGTGTGATCTTTAACTGTTGGTCTATAACCTGGTGTTGTGGGGTTTTTAACTGTTGGACTATAACCTGGTGTTGTGTGATCTTTAACTGTTGGTCTATAACCTGGTGTGTGTGATCTTTAACTGTTGGTCTATAACCTGGTGTTGTGGGGTTTTTAACTGTTGGTCTATAACCTGGTGTGTGTGATCTTTAACTGTTGGACTATAACCTGGTGTTGTGTGATCTTTAACTGTTGGTCTATAACCTGGTGTTGTGGGGTTTTTAACTGTTGGTCTATAACCTGGTGTGTGTGATCTTTAACTGTTGGACTATAACCTGGTGTGTGTGATCTTTAACTGTTGGTCTATATCCTGGTGTGTGGGGTTTTTAACTGTTGGACTATAACCTGGTGTGTGTGATCTTTAACTGTTGGACTATAACCTGGTGTTGTGGGGTTTTTAACTGTTGGTCTATAACCTGGTGTGTGTGATCTTTAACTGTTGGACTATAACCTGGTGTTGTGGGGTATTTAACTGTTGGTCTATAACCTGGTGTGTGTGATCTTTAACTGTTGGTCTATAACCTGGGGTTGTGAGGTGTTTAACTGTTGGTCTATAACCTGGTGTTGTGGGGTTTTTAACTGTTGGTCTATAACCTGGTGTGTGTGATCTTTAACTGTTGGTCTATAACCTGGTGTTGTGTGATCTTTAACTGTTGGACTATAACCTGGTGTGTGTGGGGTTTTTAAGTGTTGGTCTATAACCTGGCGTGAGTGATCTTTAACTGTTGGTCTATAACCTGGTGTGTGTGATCTGTAACTGTTGGTCTATAACCTGGTGTTGTGGGGTTTTTAACTGTTGGTCTATAACCTGGTGTGTGTGATCTTTAACTGTTGGACTATAACCTGGTGTGTGTGATCTTTAACTGTTGGTCTATAACCTGGTTTTGTGGGGTTTTTAACTGTTGGACTATAACCTGTTGTGTGTGATCTTTAACTGTTGGTCTATAACCTGGTGTTGTGGGGTATTTAACTGTTGGACTATAACCTGGTGTTGTGGGGTTTTTAACTGTTGGTCTATAACCTGGCGTGTGTGATCTTTAACTGTTGGTCTATAACCTGGTGTTGTGGGGTATTTAACTGTTGGTCTATAACCTGGTGTGTGTGATCTTTAACTGTTGGTCTATAACCTGGTGTTGTGGGGTTTTAAACTGTTGGTCTATAACCTGGTGTGTGTGATCTTTAACTGTTGGTCTATAACCTGGTGTTGTGGGGTTTTTAAACTGTTGGACTATAACCTGGTGTTGTGTGATCTTTAACTGTTGGTCTATAACCTGGTGTGTGTGATCTTTAACTGTTGGTCTATAACCTGGTGTTGTGGGGTTTTTAACTGTTGGTCTATAACCTGGTGTGTGTGATCTTTAACTGTTGGACTATAACCTGGTGTTGTGTGATCTTTAACTGTTGGTCTATAACCTGGTGTTGTGGGGTTTTTAACTGTTGGTCTATAACCTGGTGTGTGTGATCTTTAACTGTTGGACTATAACCTGGTGTTGTGTGATCTTTAACTGTTGGTCTATAACCTGGTGTTGTGGGGTTTTTAACTGTTGGTCTATAACCTGGTGTGTGTGATCTTTAACTGTTGGACTATAACCTGGTGTGTGTGATCTTTAACTGTTGGACTATAACCTGGTGTTGTGGGGTTTTTAACTGTTGGTCTATAACCTGGTGTGTGTGATCTTTAACTGTTGGACTATAACCTGGTGTTGTGGGGTATTTAACTGTTGGTCTATAACCTGGTGTGTGTGATTTTTAACTGTTGGTCTATAACCTGGTGTTGTGGGGTTTTTAACTGTTGGTCTATAACCTGGTGTGTGTGATCTTTAACTGTTGGTCTATAACCTGGGGTTGTGAGGTGTTTAACTGTTGGTCTATAACCTGGTGTTGTGGGGTTTTTAACTGTTGGTCTATAACCTGGTGTGTGTGATCTTTAACTGTTGGTCTATAACCTGGTGTTGTGTGATCTTTAACTGTTGGACTATAACCTGGTGTGTGTGGGGTTTTTAAGTGTTGGTCTATAACCTGGCGTGAGTGATCTTTAACTGTTGGTCTATAACCTGGTGTGTGTGATCTGTAACTGTTGGTCTATAACCTGGTGTTGTGGGGTATTTAACTGTTGGTCTATAACCTGGTGTTGCGGGGTTTTTAACTGTTGGTCTATAACCTGGTGTGTGTGATCTTTAACTGTTGGTCTATAACCTGGTGTTGAGGGGTTTTTTAACTGTTGGACTATAACCTGGTGTGTGAGGTGTTTAACTTTTGGTCTATAACCTGGTGTTGTGTGATCTTTAACAGTTGGTCTATAACCTGGTGTGTGTGATCTTTAACTGTTGGTCTATAACCTGGTGTTGTGAGGTGTTTAACTGTTGAGTAAAAAATGAGGTCTGCAGATGCTGGAGATCACAGCTGCAAATGTGTTGCTGGTCAAAGCACAGCAGGTTAGGCAGCATCCCAGGAATAGAGAATTCGACGTTTCGAGCACAAGCCCTTCATCAGGAATAAGAGAGATAGAGCCAAGCCGGCTGAGATAAAAGGTAGGGAGGAGGGACTAGGGGGAGGGGCGATGGAGGTGGGATAGGTGGAAGGAGGTCAAGGTGAGGGTGATAGGCCGGAGTGGGGTGGGGGCGGAGAGGTCAGGAAGAAGATTGCAGGTTAGGAGGGCGGTGCTGAGTTGAGGGAACCGACTGAGACAAGGTGGGGGGAGGGGAAATGAGGAAGCTGGAGAAATCTGAATTCATACCTTGTGGTTGGAGGGTTCCCAGGCGGAAGATGAGGCGCTCCTCCTCCAGCCGTCGTGTAGTTGTGTTCTGCCGGTGGAGGAGTCCAAGGACCTGCATGTCCTCGGTGGAGTGGGAGGGGGAGTTAAAGTGTTGAGCCACGGGGTGGTTGGGTTGGTTGGTTCGGGCGGCCCAGAGGTGTTCTCTGAAGCGTTCCGCAAGTAAGCGGCCTGTCTCACCAATATAGAGGAGGCCACATCGGGTGCAGCGGATGCAATAGATGATGTGTGTGGAGGTACAGGTGAACTTGTGGCGGATATGGAAGGATCCCTTGGGGCCTTGGAGGGAAGTGAGTGTGGAGGTGTGGGCGCAAGTTTTACATTTCCTGCGGTTGCAGGGGAAGGTGCCGGGGGTGGAGGTTGGGTTGGTGGGGGGTGTGGATCTGACAAGGGAGTCACGAAGGGAGTGGTCCTTGCGGAACGCTGATAGGGGAGGGGAGGGAAATATATCCTTGGTGGTGGGGTCCGTTTGGAGGTGGCGGAAATGGCGGCGGATAATACGTTGTATGCGCAGGTTGGTGGGGTGGTAGGTGAGAACCAGTGGGGTTCTGTCTTGGTGGCGGTTGGAGGAGCGGGGCTCAAGGGCGGAGGAGCGGGAAGTGGAGGAGATGCGGTGGAGGGCATCGTCGATCACGTCTGGGGGGAATCTGCGGTCCTTGAAGAAGGAGGCCATCTGGGTTGTGCGGTGTTGGAATTGGTCCTCCTGGGAGCAGATGCGGCGGAGACGAAGGAATTGGGAATATGGGATGGCGTTTTTACAGGGGGCAGGGTGGGAGGAGGTGTAGTCCAGGTAGCTGTGGGAGTCAGTCGGTTTATAATAGATGTCTGTGTTGAGTCGGTCGCCCGAGATAGAAATGGAAAGGTCTAGGAAGGGGAGGGAGGAGTCTGAGACAGTCCAGGTGAATTTCAGGTCGGGATGGAAGGTGTTAGTAAAGTTGATGAACTGTTCAACCTCCTCGTGGGAGCACGAGGCAGCGCCGATACGGTCATCGATGTAGCGGAGGAAAAGGTGGGGGGTGGTGCCAGTGTAGTTGCGGAAGATGGACTGTTCCACATATCCTACGAAGAGGCAGGCATAGCTGGGGCCCATGCGGGTGCCCATGGCAACTCCTTTAGTTTGGAGGAAGTGGGAGGATTGAAAAGAGAAGTTATTCAGGGTGAGGACCAGTTCAGTCAGTCGAAGGAGGGTGTCAGTGGAAGGGTACTGGTTAGTGCGGCGGGAAAGGAAGAAGCGGAGGGCTTTGAGTCCGTCGTGATGGGGGATGGAGGTGTACAGGGACTGGATGTCTAAAACCTGATGTTGTGTGATGTTTAACTGTTGGTCTATAACCTGGTGTGTGTGATCTTTAACTGTTGGATTATAACCTGGTCTGTGTGATCTTTAACTGTTGGACTATACCCTGGTGTTGTGGGGTATTTAACTGTTGGTCTATAACCTGGTGTGTGTGATCTTTAACTGTTGGACTATCATCCGGTGTGTGTGGTGTTTAACTGTTGGTCTATAACCTGGTGTGTGTGATCTTTAACTGTTGGTCTATATCCTGGTGTTGTGTGATTTTTAACTGTTGGATTATAACCTGGTCTGTGTGATCTTTAACTGTTGGACTATACCCTGGTGTTGTGGGGTATTTAACTGTTGGTCTATAACCCGGTGTGTGTGTGATCTTTAACTGTTGGTCTATAACCTGGTGTGTGTGAGGTGTTTAACTGTTGGTCTATAACCTGGTGTTGTGTGATCTTTGACTGTTGGTCTATAACCTGGTGTGTGTGATCTTTAACTGTTGGATTATAACCTGGTGTTGTGTGATCTTTAACTGTTGGTCTATAACCTGGTGTTGTGGGGTGTTTAACTGTTCGATTATAACCTGGTGTTGTGTGATCTTTAACTGTTGGACTATAACCTGGTGTGTGTGATCTTTAACTGTTGGACTATAACCTGGTGTTGTGAGGTGTTTAACTGTTGGATTATAACCTGGTGTGTGTGATCTTTAACTGTTGGATTATAACCTGGTGTTGTGGGGTATTTAACTGTTGGATTATAACCCGGTGTGTGTGATCTTTAACTGTTGGATTATAACCTGGTGTGTGATCTTTAACTGTTGTACTATAACCCTGTGTGTGTGTGGTGTTTAACTGTTGGACTATAACCTGGTGTGTGTGGGGTGTTTAACTGTTGGTCTATAACCCGGTGTGTGTGGGGTGTTTAACTGTTGGACTATGACCTGGTGTTGTGTGATCTTTAACTGTTGGACTATAACCTGGTGTGTGTGGGGTGTTTAACTGTTGGACTATAACCTGGTGTGTGTGAGGTGTTTAACTGTTGGTCTATAACCTGGTGTGTGTGATCTTTAACTGTTGGTCTATAATCTGGTGTTGTGGGGTTTTAAACTGTTGGTCTATAACCTGGTGTGTGTGATCTTTAACTGTTGGTCTATAACCTGGTGTTGAGGGGTTTTTTAACTGTTGGACTATAACCTGGTGTGTGTGATCTTTAACTGTTGGACTATAACCTGGTGTTGTGGGGTTTTTAACTGTTGGACTATAACCTGGTGTTGCGTGATCTTTAACTGTTGGTCTATAACCTGGTGTTGTGGGGTTTTTAACTGTTAGACTATAACCTGGTGTGTGTGATCTTTAACTGTTGGTCTATAACCTGGTGTTGTGGGGTTTTTAACTGTTGGTCTATAACCTGGTGTGTGTGATCTTTAACTGTTGGACTATAACCTGGTGTGTGTGATCTTTAACTGTTGGTCTATATCCTGGTGTTGTGGGGTTTTTAACTGTTGGACTATAACCTGGTGTGTGTGATCTTTAACTGTTGGACTATAACCTGGTGTTGTGGGGTATTTAACTGTTGGTCTATAACCTGGTGTGTGTGATTTTTAACTGTTGGTCTATAACCTGGTGTTGTGGGGTTTTTAACTGTTGGTCTATAACCTGGTGTGTGTGATCTTTAACTGTTGGTCTATAACCTGGGGTTGTGAGGTGTTTAACTGTTGGACTATAACCTGGTGTTGTGAGGTGTTTAACTGTTGGACTGTAACCTGGTGTGTGTGATCTTTAACTGTTAGTCTATAACCTGGTGTGTGTGATCTTTAACTGTTGGATTATAACCTGGTGTTGTGGGGTATTTAACTGTTGGTCTATAACCTGGTGTGTGTGATCTTTAACTGTTGGTCTATAACCTGGTGCTGTGTGATCTTTAACTGTTGGACTATAATCCGGTGTGTGTTAGGTGTTTAACTGTTGGTCGATAACCTGGTGTGTGTGATCTTTAACTGTTGGATTATAACCTGGAGTTGTGTGATCTTTAACTCTCGGACTATAACCTGGTGTGTGTGATCTTTGACTGTTGGATTATAACCTGGTGTGTGTGATCTTTAACTGTTGGATTATAACCTGGTGTTGTGGGGTATTTAACTGTTGGATTATAACCCGGTGTGTGTGATCTTTAACTCTTGGACTATAACCTGGTGTTTGTGATCTTTAACTGTTGGTCTATAACCTGATGTGTGTGATCTTTAATTGTTGGTCTATAACCTGGTGCTGTGTGATCGTTAACTGTTGGACTATAATCCGGTGTGTGTGAGGTGTTTAACTGTTGGTCTATAATCCGGTGTGTGTGAGGTGTTTAACTGTTGGTCTATAACCTGGTGTGTGTGATCTTTAACTGTTGGAATATAACCTGGTCTGTGTGATCTTTAACTGTTGGACTATACCCTGGTGTTGTGGGGTATTTAACTGTTGGTCTAAAACCTGGTGTGTGTGATCTTTAACTGTTGGACTACCATCCGGTGTGTGTGGTGTTTAACTGTTGGTCTATAACCTGGTGTGTGTGATCTTTAACTGTTGGTCTATAACCTGGTGTTGTGTGATCTTTAACTGTTGGATTATAACCTGGTGTTGTGGGGTTTTTAACTGTTGGTCTATAACCTGGTGTGTGTGATTTTTAACTGTTGGATTATAACCTGGTCTGTGTGATCTTTAACTGTTGGACTATACCCTGGTGTTGTGGGGTATTTAACTGTTGGTCTATAACCCGGTGTGTGTGGGGTGTTTAACTCTTGGACTATAACCTGGTGTTGTGTGATCTTTAACTGTTGGTCTATAACCTGGTGTGTGTGAGGTGTTTAACTGTTGGTCTATAACCTGGTGTTGTGTGATCTTTGACTGTTGGACTATAACCTGGTGTGTGTGATCTTTAACTGTTGGTCTATAACCTGGTGTGTGTGATCTTTAACTGTTGGATTATAACCTGGTGTTGTGTGATCTTTAACTGTTGGTCTATAACCTGGTGTTGTGGGGTGTTTAACTGTTCGATTATAACCTGGTGTTGTGTGATCTTTAACTGTTGGATTATAACCTGGTGTGTGTGATCTTTAACTGTTGGACTATAACCTGGTGTTGTGAGGTGTTTAACTGTTGGATTATAACCTGGTGTGTGTGATCTTTAACTGTTGGATTATAACCTGGTGTGTGTGATCTTTAACTGTTGTACTATAACCCGGTGTGTGTGATCTTTGACGGTTGGACTATAACCTGGTGTGTGTGATCTTTAACTCTTGGACTATAACCTGGTGTGTGTGATCTTTAACTGTTGGATTATAACCTGGTGTTGTGGGGTATTTAACTGTTGGATTATAACCCTGTGTGTGTGATCTTTAACTGTTGGATTATAACCTGGTGTGTGATCTTTAACTGTTGGACTATAACCCTGTGTGTGAGATCTTTAACTGTTGGACTATAACACTGTGTGTGTGTGGTGTTTAACTGTTGGACTATAACCTGGTGTTGTGCAAGGTGTTTAACTGTTGGTCTATAACCTGGTGTGTGTGAGGTGTTTAACTGTTGGACTATAACCTGGTGTGTGTGAGGTGTTTAAATGTTGGTCTATAACCTGGTGTTGTGTGATCTTTAACTGTTGGTCTATAACCTGGTGTGTGTGAGGTGTTTAACTGTTGGTCTATAACCTGGTGTGTGTGGGGTGTTTAACTGTTGGTCTATAACCTGGTGTTGTGTGATCTTTAACTGTTGGACTATAACCTGGTGTGTGTGAGGTGTTTAACTGTTGGTCTACAACCTGGTGTGTGTCGGGTGTTTAACTGTTGGTCTATAACCTGGTGTTGTGTGATCTTTAACTGTTGGTCTATAACCTGGTGTGTGTGAGGTGTTTAACTGTTGGACTATAACCTGGTGTGTGTGGGGTGTTTAACTGTTGGTCTATAACCCGGTGTGTGTGGGGTGTTTAACTGTTGGATTATAACCTGGTGTGTGTGATCTTTAACTGTTGGACTATAACCTGGTGTGTGTGAGGTGTTTAACTGTTGGTCTATAACCTGGTGTTGTGTGATCTTTAACTGTTGGACTATAACCTGGTGTTGTGGGGTTTTTAACTGTTGGTCTATAACCTGGTGTGTGTGATTTTTAACTGTTGGATTATAACCTGGTCTGTGTGATCTTTAACTGTTGGACTATACCCTGGTGTTGTGGGGTATTTAACTGTTGGTCTATAACCCGGTGTGTGTGGGGTGTTTCACTCTTGGACTATAACCTGGTGTTGTGTGATCTTTAACTGTTGGTCTATAACCTGGTGTGTGTGAGGTGTTTAACTGTTGGTCTATAACCTGGTGTTGTGTGATCTTTGACTGTTGGACTATAACCTGGTGTGTGTGATCTTTAACTGTTGGTCTATAACCTGGTGTGTGTGATCTTTAACTGTTGGATTATAACCTGGTGTTGTGTGATCTTTAACTGTTGGTCTATAACCTGGTGTTGTGGGGTGTTTAACTGTTCGATTATAACCTGGTGTTGTGTGATCTTTAACTGTTGGATTATAACCTGGTGTGTGTGATCTTTAACTGTTGGACTATAACCTGGTGTTGTGAGGTGTTTAACTGTTGGATTATAACCTGGTGTGTGTGATCTTTAACTGTTGGATTATAACCTGGTGTGTGTGGGGTGTTTAACTGTTGGTCTATAACCTGGTGTGTGTGTGATCTTTAACTGTTGGATTATAACCTGGTGTGTGTGATCTTTAACTGTTGGATTATAACCTGGTGTTGTGGGGTATTTAACTGTTGGATTATAACCCGGTGTGTGTGATCTTTAACTCTTGGACTATAACCTGGTGTATGTGATCTTTAACTGTTGGTCTATAACCTGATGTGTGTGATCTTTAATTGTTGGTCTATAACCTGGTGCTGTGTGATCTTTAACTGTTGGACTATAATCCGGTGTGTGTGAGGTGTTTAACTGTTGGTCTATAATCCGGTGTGTGTGAGGTGTTTAACTGTTGGTCCAAAACCTGGTGTGTGTGATCTTTAACTGTTGGATTATAACCCGGTGTGTGTGATCTTTAACTCTTGGACTATAACCTGGTGTATGTGATCTTTAACTGTTGGTCTATAACCTGGTGTGTGTGATCTTTAACTGTTGGATTATAACCTGGTCTGTGTGATCTTTAACTGTTGGACTATACCCTGGTGTTGTGGGGTATTTAACTGTTGGTCTATAACCTGGTGTGTGTGATCTTTAACTGTTGGACTATCATCCGGTGTGTGTGGTGTGTAACTGTTGGTCTATAACCTGGTGTGTGTGATCTTTAACTGTTGGTCTATAACCTGGTGTTGTGTGATCTTTAACTGTTGGATTATAACCTGGTGTGTGTGATCTTTAACTGTTGGACTATAACCCGGTGTGTGTGATCTTTGACTGTTGGACTATAACCTGGTGTGTGTGATCTTTAACTGTTGGATTATAACCCGGTGTGTGTGATCTTTAACTGTTGGTCTATAACCTGGTGTGTGTGAGGTGTTTAACTGTTGGTCTATAACCTGGTGTTGTGTGATCTTTAACTGTTGGACTATAACCTGGTGTGTGTGATCTTTAACTGTTGGTCTATAACCTGGTGTGTGTGATTTTTAACTGTTGGATTATAACCTGGTCTGTGTGATCTTTAACTATTGGACTATACCCTGGTGTTGTGGGGTATTTAACTGTTGGTCTATAACCCGGTGTGTGTGGGGTGTTTAACTGTTGGACTATAACCTGGTGTTGTGTGATCTTTGACTGTTGGTCTATAACCTGGTGTGTGTGATCTTTAACTGTTGGATTATAACCTGGTGTTGTGTGATCTTTAACTGTTGGTCTATAACCTGGTGTTGTGGGGTGTTTAACTGTTCGATTATAACCTGGTGTGTGTGATCTTTAACTGTTGGATTATAACCTGGTGTTGTGAGGTGTTTAACTGTTGGTCTATAACCTGGTGTTGTGTGATCTTTAACTGTTGGATTATAACCTGGTGTGTGTGATCTTTAACTGTTGTACTATAACCCGGTGTGTGTGATCTTTGACGGTTGGACTATAACCTGGTGTGTGTGATCTTTAACTCTTGGACTATAACCTGGTGTGTGTGATCTTTAACTGTTGGATTATAACCTGGTGTTGTGGGGTATTTAACTGTTGGATTATAACCCGGTGTGTGTGATCTTTAACTCTTGGACTATAACCCTGTGTGTGTGATCTTTAACTGTTGGATTATAACCTGGTGTGTGATCTTTCACTGTTGGACTATAACCCTGTGTGTGTGTGGTTTTTAACTGTTGGACTATAACCTGGTGTTATGTAAGGTGTTTAACTGTTGGACTATAACCTGGTGTGTGTGGGGTGTTTAAATGTTGGTCTATAACCCGGTGTGTGTGGGGTGTTTAACTGTTGGACTATGACCTGGTGTTGTGTGATCTTTAACTGTTGGACTATAACCTGGTGTGTGTGGGGTGTTTAACTGTTGGACTATAACCTGGTGTGTGTGAGGTGTTTAACTGTTGGTCTATAACCTGGTGTTGTGTGATCTTTAACTGTTGGTCTATAACCTGGTGTGTGTGAGGTGTTTAACTGTTGGACTATAACCTGGTGTGTGTGAGGTGTTTAACTGTTGGTCTACAACCTGGTGTGTGTCGGGTGTTTAACTGTTGGTCTATAACCTGGTGTGTGTGTGATCTTTAACTGTTGGACTATAACCTGCTGTGTGTGGGGTGTTTAACTGTTGGTCTATAACCTGGTGTGTGTGTGATCTTTAACAGTTGGACTATAACCTGGTGTGTGTGAGGTGTTTAATTGTTGGTCTATAACCTGGTGTGTGTGTGATCTTTAACTGTTGGACTATAACCTGGTGTGTGTGGGGTGTTTAACTGTTGGTCTATAACCTGGTGTGTGTGTGGTGTTTAACTGTTGGACTATAACCTGGTGTGTGTGTGGTGTTTAACTGTTGGTCTATAACCTGGTGTGTGTGTGGGGTGTTTAACTGTTGGTCTATAACCTGGTGTGTGTGTGATCTTTAACTGTTGGTCTATAACCTGGGGTTGTGAGGTGTTTAACTGTTGGACTATAACCTGGTGTTGTGAGGTGTTTAACTGTTGGACTGTAACCTGGTGTGTGTGATCTTTAACTGTTAGTCTATAACCTGGTGTGTGTGATCTTTAACTGTTGGATTATAACCTGGTGTTGTGGGGTATTTAACTGTTGGTCTATAACCTGGTGTGTGTGATCTTTAACTGTTGGTCTATAACCTGGTGCTGTGTGATCTTTAACTGTTGGACTATAATCCGGTGTGTGTTAGGTGTTTAACTGTTGGTCGATAACCTGGTGTGTGTGATCTTTAACTGTTGGATTATAACCTGGAGTTGTGTGATCTTTAACTCTCGGACTATAACCTGGTGTGTGTGATCTTTGACTGTTGGATTATAACCTGGTGTGTGTGATCTTTAACTGTTGGATTATAACCTGGTGTTGTGGGGTATTTAACTGTTGGATTATAACCCGGTGTGTGTGATCTTTAACTCTTGGACTATAACCTGGTGTTTGTGATCTTTAACTGTTGGTCTATAACCTGATGTGTGTGATCTTTAATTGTTGGTCTATAACCTGGTGCTGTGTGATCGTTAACTGTTGGACTATAATCCGGTGTGTGTGAGGTGTTTAACTGTTGGTCTATAATCCGGTGTGTGTGAGGTGTTTAACTGTTGGTCTATAACCTGGTGTGTGTGATCTTTAACTGTTGGAATATAACCTGGTCTGTGTGATCTTTAACTGTTGGACTATACCCTGGTGTTGTGGGGTATTTAACTGTTGGTCTAAAACCTGGTGTGTGTGATCTTTAACTGTTGGACTACCATCCGGTGTGTGTGGTGTTTAACTGTTGGTCTATAACCTGGTGTGTGTGATCTTTAACTGTTGGTCTATAACCTGGTGTTGTGTGATCTTTAACTGTTGGATTATAACCTGGTGTTGTGGGGTTTTTAACTGTTGGTCTATAACCTGGTGTGTGTGATTTTTAACTGTTGGATTATAACCTGGTCTGTGTGATCTTTAACTGTTGGACTATACCCTGGTGTTGTGGGGTATTTAACTGTTGGTCTATAACCCGGTGTGTGTGGGGTGTTTAACTCTTGGACTATAACCTGGTGTTGTGTGATCTTTAACTGTTGGTCTATAACCTGGTGTGTGTGAGGTGTTTAACTGTTGGTCTATAACCTGGTGTTGTGTGATCTTTGACTGTTGGACTATAACCTGGTGTGTGTGATCTTTAACTGTTGGTCTATAACCTGGTGTGTGTGATCTTTAACTGTTGGATTATAACCTGGTGTTGTGTGATCTTTAACTGTTGGTCTATAACCTGGTGTTGTGGGGTGTTTAACTGTTCGATTATAACCTGGTGTTGTGTGATCTTTAACTGTTGGATTATAACCTGGTGTGTGTGATCTTTAACTGTTGGACTATAACCTGGTGTTGTGAGGTGTTTAACTGTTGGATTATAACCTGGTGTGTGTGATCTTTAACTGTTGGATTATAACCTGGTGTGTGTGATCTTTAACTGTTGTACTATAACCCGGTGTGTGTGATCTTTGACGGTTGGACTATAACCTGGTGTGTGTGATCTTTAACTCTTGGACTATAACCTGGTGTGTGTGATCTTTAACTGTTGGATTATAACCTGGTGTTGTGGGGTATTTAACTGTTGGATTATAACCCTGTGTGTGTGATCTTTAACTGTTGGATTATAACCTGGTGTGTGATCTTTAACTGTTGGACTATAACCCTGTGTGTGAGATCTTTAACTGTTGGACTATAACACTGTGTGTGTGTGGTGTTTAACTGTTGGACTATAACCTGGTGTTGTGCAAGGTGTTTAACTGTTGGTCTATAACCTGGTGTGTGTGAGGTGTTTAACTGTTGGACTATAACCTGGTGTGTGTGAGGTGTTTAAATGTTGGTCTATAACCTGGTGTTGTGTGATCTTTAACTGTTGGTCTATAACCTGGTGTGTGTGAGGTGTTTAACTGTTGGTCTATAACCTGGTGTGTGTGGGGTGTTTAACTGTTGGTCTATAACCTGGTGTTGTGTGATCTTTAACTGTTGGACTATAACCTGGTGTGTGTGAGGTGTTTAACTGTTGGTCTACAACCTGGTGTGTGTCGGGTGTTTAACTGTTGGTCTATAACCTGGTGTTGTGTGATCTTTAACTGTTGGTCTATAACCTGGTGTGTGTGAGGTGTTTAACTGTTGGACTATAACCTGGTGTGTGTGGGGTGTTTAACTGTTGGTCTATAACCCGGTGTGTGTGGGGTGTTTAACTGTTGGATTATAACCTGGTGTGTGTGATCTTTAACTGTTGGACTATAACCTGGTGTGTGTGAGGTGTTTAACTGTTGGTCTATAACCTGGTGTTGTGTGATCTTTAACTGTTGGACTATAACCTGGTGTTGTGGGGTTTTTAACTGTTGGTCTATAACCTGGTGTGTGTGATTTTTAACTGTTGGATTATAACCTGGTCTGTGTGATCTTTAACTGTTGGACTATACCCTGGTGTTGTGGGGTATTTAACTGTTGGTCTATAACCCGGTGTGTGTGGGGTGTTTCACTCTTGGACTATAACCTGGTGTTGTGTGATCTTTAACTGTTGGTCTATAACCTGGTGTGTGTGAGGTGTTTAACTGTTGGTCTATAACCTGGTGTTGTGTGATCTTTGACTGTTGGACTATAACCTGGTGTGTGTGATCTTTAACTGTTGGTCTATAACCTGGTGTGTGTGATCTTTAACTGTTGGATTATAACCTGGTGTTGTGTGATCTTTAACTGTTGGTCTATAACCTGGTGTTGTGGGGTGTTTAACTGTTCGATTATAACCTGGTGTTGTGTGATCTTTAACTGTTGGATTATAACCTGGTGTGTGTGATCTTTAACTGTTGGACTATAACCTGGTGTTGTGAGGTGTTTAACTGTTGGATTATAACCTGGTGTGTGTGATCTTTAACTGTTGGATTATAACCTGGTGTGTGTGGGGTGTTTAACTGTTGGTCTATAACCTGGTGTGTGTGTGATCTTTAACTGTTGGATTATAACCTGGTGTGTGTGATCTTTAACTGTTGGATTATAACCTGGTGTTGTGGGGTATTTAACTGTTGGATTATAACCCGGTGTGTGTGATCTTTAACTCTTGGACTATAACCTGGTGTATGTGATCTTTAACTGTTGGTCTATAACCTGATGTGTGTGATCTTTAATTGTTGGTCTATAACCTGGTGCTGTGTGATCTTTAACTGTTGGACTATAATCCGGTGTGTGTGAGGTGTTTAACTGTTGGTCTATAATCCGGTGTGTGTGAGGTGTTTAACTGTTGGTCCAAAACCTGGTGTGTGTGATCTTTAACTGTTGGATTATAACCCGGTGTGTGTGATCTTTAACTCTTGGACTATAACCTGGTGTATGTGATCTTTAACTGTTGGTCTATAACCTGGTGTGTGTGATCTTTAACTGTTGGATTATAACCTGGTCTGTGTGATCTTTAACTGTTGGACTATACCCTGGTGTTGTGGGGTATTTAACTGTTGGTCTATAACCTGGTGTGTGTGATCTTTAACTGTTGGACTATCATCCGGTGTGTGTGGTGTGTAACTGTTGGTCTATAACCTGGTGTGTGTGATCTTTAACTGTTGGTCTATAACCTGGTGTTGTGTGATCTTTAACTGTTGGATTATAACCTGGTGTGTGTGATCTTTAACTGTTGGACTATAACCCGGTGTGTGTGATCTTTGACTGTTGGACTATAACCTGGTGTGTGTGATCTTTAACTGTTGGATTATAACCCGGTGTGTGTGATCTTTAACTGTTGGTCTATAACCTGGTGTGTGTGAGGTGTTTAACTGTTGGTCTATAACCTGGTGTTGTGTGATCTTTAACTGTTGGACTATAACCTGGTGTGTGTGATCTTTAACTGTTGGTCTATAACCTGGTGTGTGTGATTTTTAACTGTTGGATTATAACCTGGTCTGTGTGATCTTTAACTATTGGACTATACCCTGGTGTTGTGGGGTATTTAACTGTTGGTCTATAACCCGGTGTGTGTGGGGTGTTTAACTGTTGGACTATAACCTGGTGTTGTGTGATCTTTGACTGTTGGTCTATAACCTGGTGTGTGTGATCTTTAACTGTTGGATTATAACCTGGTGTTGTGTGATCTTTAACTGTTGGTCTATAACCTGGTGTTGTGGGGTGTTTAACTGTTCGATTATAACCTGGTGTGTGTGATCTTTAACTGTTGGATTATAACCTGGTGTTGTGAGGTGTTTAACTGTTGGTCTATAACCTGGTGTTGTGTGATCTTTAACTGTTGGATTATAACCTGGTGTGTGTGATCTTTAACTGTTGTACTATAACCCGGTGTGTGTGATCTTTGACGGTTGGACTATAACCTGGTGTGTGTGATCTTTAACTCTTGGACTATAACCTGGTGTGTGTGATCTTTAACTGTTGGATTATAACCTGGTGTTGTGGGGTATTTAACTGTTGGATTATAACCCGGTGTGTGTGATCTTTAACTCTTGGACTATAACCCTGTGTGTGTGATCTTTAACTGTTGGATTATAACCTGGTGTGTGATCTTTCACTGTTGGACTATAACCCTGTGTGTGTGTGGTTTTTAACTGTTGGACTATAACCTGGTGTTATGTAAGGTGTTTAACTGTTGGACTATAACCTGGTGTGTGTGGGGTGTTTAAATGTTGGTCTATAACCCGGTGTGTGTGGGGTGTTTAACTGTTGGACTATGACCTGGTGTTGTGTGATCTTTAACTGTTGGACTATAACCTGGTGTGTGTGGGGTGTTTAACTGTTGGACTATAACCTGGTGTGTGTGAGGTGTTTAACTGTTGGTCTATAACCTGGTGTTGTGTGATCTTTAACTGTTGGTCTATAACCTGGTGTGTGTGAGGTGTTTAACTGTTGGACTATAACCTGGTGTGTGTGAGGTGTTTAACTGTTGGTCTACAACCTGGTGTGTGTCGGGTGTTTAACTGTTGGTCTATAACCTGGTGTGTGTGTGATCTTTAACTGTTGGACTATAACCTGCTGTGTGTGGGGTGTTTAACTGTTGGTCTATAACCTGGTGTGTGTGTGATCTTTAACAGTTGGACTATAACCTGGTGTGTGTGAGGTGTTTAATTGTTGGTCTATAACCTGGTGTGTGTGTGATCTTTAACTGTTGGACTATAACCTGGTGTGTGTGGGGTGTTTAACTGTTGGTCTATAACCTGGTGTGTGTGTGGTGTTTAACTGTTGGACTATAACCTGGTGTGTGTGTGGTGTTTAACTGTTGGTCTATAACCTGGTGTGTGTGTGGGGTGTTTAACTGTTGGTCTATAACCTGGTGTGTGTGTGATCTTTAACTGTTGGACTATAACCTGGTGTGTGTGTGGGGTGTTTAACTGTTGGACTATAACCTGGTGTGTGTGTGATCTTTAACTGTTGGTCTATAACCTGGTGTGTGTGGGGTGTTTAACTGTTGGTCTAAAACCTGGTGTGTGTGTGATCTTTAACTGTTGGACTATAATCTGGTGTGTGTGGGGTGTTTAACTGTTGGACTATAACCTGGTGTGTGTGGGGTGTTTAACTGTTGGTCTATAACCTGGTGTGTGAGTGATCTTTACCTGTTGGTCAATAACCTGGTGTGTTTGGGGTGTTTAACTGTTGGTCTATAACCTGGTGTGTGTGTGATCTTTAACTGTTGGTCTATAAGCTGGTGTGTGTGTGGTGTTTAACTGTTGGACTATAACCTGGTGTGTGTGGGGTGTTTAACTGTTGGTCTATAACCTGGTGTGTGTGTGGTGTTTAACTGTTGGACTATAACCTGGTGTGTGTGGGGTGTTTAACTGTTGGTCTATAACCTGTTGTGTGTGAGGTGTTTAACTGTTGGACGATAACCTGGTGTGTGTGGGGTGTTTAACTGTTGGTCTATAACCTGGTGTGTGTGTGGGGTGTTTAACTGTTGGACTCTAACCTGGTGTGTGTGGGGTGTTTAACTGTTGGTCTATAACCTGGTGTGTGTGTGGTGTTTAACTGTTGGACTATAACCCGGTGTGTGTGTGGGGTGTTTAACTGTTGGTCTATAACCTGGTGTGTGTGTGGGGTGTTTAACTGTTGGACTATAACCTGGTGTGTGTGGGGTGTTTAACTGTTGGTCTATAAACCGGTGTGTGTGTGGGGTGTTTAACTGTTGGTCTATAACCTGGTGTGTGTGTGGTGTTTAACTGTTGGACTATAACCCGGTGTGTGTGTGGGGTGTTTAACTGTTGGTCTATAACCTGGTGTGTGTGTGGGGTGTTTAACTGTTGGACTATAACCTGGTGTGTGTGTGATCTTTAACTGTTGGTCTATAACCTGGTGTGTGTGAGGTGTTTAACTGTTGGACTATAACCTGCTGTGTGTGGGGTGTTTAACTGTTGGTCTATAACCTGGTGTGTGTGGGGTGTTTAACTGTTGGACTATAACCCGGTGTGTGTGTGGGGTATTTAACTGTTGATCTATAACCTGGTGTGTTTGGGGTGTTTAACTGTTGGACTATAACCTGGTGTGTGTGTGGTGTTTAACTGTTGGTCTATAACCTGGTGTGTGTGTGGGGTGTTTAACTGTTGGACTATAACCTGATGTGTGTGGGGTGTTTAACTGTTGGTCTATAACCCGGTGTGTGTGTGGTGTGTTTAACTGTTGGTCTATAACCTGGTGTGTGTGTGGTGTTTAACTGTTGGACTATAACCCGGTGTGTGTGTGGGGTGTTTAACTGTTGGTCTATAACCTGGTGTGTGGGTGGTGTTTAACTGTTGGAATATAACCTGGTGTGTGTGTGGTGTTTAACTGTTGGTCTATAACCCGGTCTGTGTGTGGGGTGTTTAACTGTTGGTCTATAACCTGGTGTGTGTGGGGTGTTTAACTGTTGGACTATAACCTGGTGTGTGTGTGGGGTGTTTAACTGTTGGTCTATAACCTGGTGTGTGTGTGGTGTTTAACTGTTGGACTCTCACCCGGTGTGTCTGTGGGTTGTTTAACTGTTGGTCTATAACCTGGTGTGTGTGTGGTGTTTAACTGTTGGACTATAACCCGGCGTGTGTGTGGGTTGTTTAACTGTTGGTCTATAACCTGGTGTGTGTGGGGTGTTTAATTGTTGGACTATAACCTGGTGTGTGTGTGATCTTTAACTTTTGGACTATAACCTGGTGTGTGTGTGATCTTTAACTGTTGGAGTATAACCTGGTGTTGTGGGGTTTTTTACTGTTGGTCTATAACCTGGTGTTGTGGGGTATTTAACTGTTGGTCTATAACCTGGTGTGTGTGATCTTTAACTGTTGGTCTATAACCTGGTGTTGTGGGGTTTTTAACTGTTGGTCTATAACCCGGTGTTGTGTGATCTTTAACTGTTGGTCTATAACCTGGTGTGTGTGATCTTTAACTGTGGGTCTATAACCTGGTGTGTGTGGGGTATTTAACTGTTGGTCTATAACCTGGTGTTGTGGGGTTTTTAACTGTTGGTCTATAACCTGGTGTGTGTGTGATCTTTAACTGTTGGACTATAACCTGGTGTGTGTGTGGTGTTTAACTGTTGGTCTATAACCTGGTGTGTGTGTGGTCTTTAACTGTTGGACTATAACCTGGTATGTGTGTGATCTTTAACTGTTGGACTATAACCTGTTGTGTGTGTGGTGTTTAACTGTTGTTCTATCACCTGGTGTGTGTGTGGTGTGTTTAACTGTTGGTCTATAACCCGGTGTTGTGTGATCTTTAACTGTTGGTCTATAACCTGGTGTGTGTGATCTTTAACTGTTGGTGTATAACCTGGTGTTGTGTGATTTTTAACTGTGGGTCTATAACCTGGTGTGTGTGGGGTATTTAACTGTTGGTCTATAACCTGGCGTGAGTGATCTTTAACTGTTGGACTATAACCTGGTGTTGTGTGATCTTTAACTGTTGGACTATAACCTGGTGTGTGTGGGGTTTTTAACTGTTGGTCTATAACCTGGTGTGTGTGTGATCTTTAACTGTTGGTCTATAACCTGGTGTGTGTGGGGTGTTTAACTGTTGGTCTAAAACCTGGTGTGTGTGTGATCTTTAACTGTTGGTCTATAACCTGGTGTGTGTGTGGTGTTTAACTGTTGGACTATAACCTGGTGTGTGTGGTGTTTAACTGTTGGTCTATAACCTGGTGTGTGTGAGGTGTTTAACTGTTGGACTATAACCTGGTGTGTGTGGGGTGTTTAACTGTTGGTCTATAACCTGGTGTGTGTGTGATCTTTACCTGTTGGTCAATAACCTGGTGTGTTTGGGGTGTTTAACTGTTGGTCTATAACCTGGTGTGTGTGTGATCTTTAACTGTTGGTCTATAAGCTGGTGTGTGTGTGGTGTTTAACTGTTGGACTATAACCTGGTGTGTGTGGGGTGTTTAACTGTTGGTCTATAACCTGGTGTGTGTGTGGTGTTTAACTGTTGGACTATACACTGGTGTGTGTGAGGTGTTTAACTGTTGGACGATAACCTGGTGTGTGTGGGGTGTTTAACTGTTGGTCTATAACCTGGTGTGTGTGTGGGGTGTTTAACTGTTGGACTCTAACCTGGTGTGTGTGGGGTGTTTAACTGTTGGTCTATAACCTGGTGTGTGTGTGGTGTTTAACTGTTGGACTATAACCCGGTGTGTGTGTGGGGTGTTTAACTGTTGGTCTATAACCTGGTGTGTGTGTGGGGTGTTTAACTGTTGGACTATAACCTGGTGTGTGTGGGGTGTTTAACTGTTGGTCTATAAACCGGTGTGTGTGTGGGGTGTTTAACTGTTGGTCTATAACCTGGTGTGTGTGTGGTGTTTAACTGTTGGTCTATAACCTGGTGTGTGTGTGGTGTTTAACTGTTGGACTATAACCCGGTGTGTGTGTGGGGTGTTTAACTGTTGGTCTATAACCTGGTGTGTGTGTGGTGTTTAACTGTTGGTCTATAACCTGGTGTGTGTGTGGGGTGTTTAACTGTTGGACTATAACCTGGTGTGTGTGTGATCTTTAACTGTTGGTCTATAACCTGGTGTGTGTGAGGTGTTTAACTGTTGGACTATAACCTGCTGTGTGTGGGGTGTTTAACTGTTGGTCTATAACCTGGTGTGTGTGGGGTGTTTAACTGTTGGACTATAACCCGGTGTGTGTGTGGGGTATTTAACTGTTGATCTATAACCTGGTGTGTTTGGGGTGTTTAACTGTTGGACTATAACCTGGTGTGTGTGTGGTGTTTAACTGTTGGTCTATAACCTGGTGTGTGTGTGGGGTGTTTAACTGTTGGACTATAACCTGATGTGTGTGGGGTGTTTAACTGTTGGTCTATAACCCGGTGTGTGTGTGGTGTGTTTAACTGTTGGTCTATAACCTGGTGTGTGTGTGGTGTTTAACTGTTGGACTATAACCTGGTGTGTGTGTGTGGGGTGTTTAACTGTTGGTCTATAACCTGGTGTGTGTGTGATCTTTAACTGTTGGACTATCACCTGGTGTGTGTGTCGTGTTTAACTGTTGGTCTATAACCTGGTGTGTGTGTGATCTTTAACTTTTGGACTATAACCTGGTGTGTGTGTGATCTTTAACTGTTGGAGTATAACCTGGTGTTGTGGGGTTTTTTACTGTTGGTCTATAACCTGGTGTTGTGGGGTATTTAACTGTTGGTCTATAACCTGGTGTGTGTGATCTTTAACTGTTGGTCTATAACCTGGTGTTGTGGGGTTTTTAAGTGTTGGTCTATAACCCGGTGTTGTGTGATCTTTAACTGTTGGTCTATAACCTGGTGTGTGTGATCTTTAACTGTGGGTCTATAACCTGGTGTGTGTGGGGTATTTAACTGTTGGTCTATAACCTGGTGTTGTGGGGTTTTTAACTGTTGGTCTATAACCTGGTGTGTGTGTGATCTTTAACTGTTGGACTATAACCTGGTGTGTGTGAGGTGTTTAATTGTTGGTCTATAACCTGGTGTGTGTGTGATCTTTAACTGTTGGACTATAACCTGGTGTGTGTGTGGTGTTTAACTGTTGGTCTATAACCTGGTGTGTGTGTGGTCTTTAACTGTTGGACTATAACCTGGTGTGTGTGTGATCTTTAACTGTTGGTCTATAACCTGGTGTGTGTGTGGTGTTTAACTGTTGGTCTATAACCTGGTGTGTGTGTGGGGTGTTTAACTGTTGATCTATTACCTGGTGTGTGTGTGATCTTTAACTGTTGGTCTATAACCTGGTGTGTGTGTGGTGTTTAACTGTTGGACTATAAACTGGTGTGTGTGGGGTGTTTAACTGTTGGTCTATAACCTGGTATGTGTGTGATCTTTAACTGTTGGTCTATAACCTGGTGTGTGTGTGGTGTTTAACTGTTGGTCTATAACCTGGTGTGTGTGTGATCTTTAACTGTTGGTCTATAACCTGGTGTGTGTGGGGTGTTTAACTGTTGGACTATAACCTGGTGTGTGTGAGGTGTTTAAATGTTGGTCTATAACCTGGTGTTGTGTGATCTTTAACTGTTGGTCTATAACCTGGTGTGTGTGATCTTTAACTGTTGGTCTATAACCTGGTGTGTGTGGGGTGTTTAACTGTTGGTCTATAACCTGGTGTTGTGTGATCTTTAACTGTTGGACTATAACCTGGTGTGTGTGAGGTGTTTAACTGTTGGTCTACAACCTGGTGTGTGTGGGGTGTTTAACTGTTGGTCTATAACCTGGTGTTGTGTGATCTTTAACTGTTGGTCTATAACCTGGTGTGTGTGAGGTGTTTAACTGTTGGACTATAACCTGGTGTGTGTGGGGTGTTTAACTGTTGGTCTATAACCCGGTGTGTGTGGGGTGTTTAACTGTTGGACTATAACCTGGTGTGTGTGGGGTGTTTAACTGTTGGTCTATAACCTGGTGTGTGTGTGATCTTTAACTGTTGGATTATAACCTGGTGTGTGTGATCTTTAACTGTTGGATTATAACCTGGTGTTGTGGGGTATTTAACTGTTGGATTATAACCCGGTGTGTGTGATCTTTAACTCTTGGACTATAACCTGGTGTATGTGATCTTTAACTGTTGGTCTATAACCTGATGTGTGTGATCTTTAATTGTTGGTCTATAACCTGGTGCTGTGTGATCTTTAACTGTTGGACTATAATCCGGTGTGTGTGAGGTGTTTAACTGTTGGTCTATAATCCGGTGTGTGTGAGGTGTTTAACTGTTGGTCTATAACCTGGTGTGTGTGATCTTTAACTGTTGGTCTATAACCTGGTGTGTGTGATCTTTAACTGTTGGATTATAACCTGGTCTGTGTGATCTTTAACTGTTGGACTATACCCTGGTGTTGTGGGGTATTTAACTGTTGGTCTATAACCTGGTGTGTGTGATCTTTAACTGTTGGACTATCATCCGGTGTGTGTGGTGTTTAACTGTTGGTCTATAACCTGGTGTGTGTGATCTTTAACTGTTGGTCTATAACCTGGTGTTGTGTGATCTTTAACTGTTGGATTATAACCTGGTGTGTGTGGTCTTTAACTGTTGGACTATAACCCGGTGTGTGTGATCTTTGACTGTTGGACTATAACCTGGTGTGTGTGATCTTTAACTGTTGGATTATAACCCGGTGTGTGTGATCTTTAACTGTTGGATTATAACCTGGTCTGTGTGATCTTTAACTGTTGGACTATACCCTGGTGTTGTGGGGTATTTAACTGTTGGTCTATAACCCGGTGTGTGTGGGGTGTTTAACTCTTGGACTATAACCTGGTGTTGTGTGATCTTTAACTGTTGGTCTATAACCTGGTGTGTGTGAGGTGTTTAACTGTTGGTCTATAACCTGGTGTTGTGTGATCTTTGACTGTTGGACTATAACCTGGTGTGTGTGATCTTTAACTGTTGGTCTATAACCTGGTGTGTGTGATCTTTAACTGTTGGATTATAACCTGGTGTTGTGTGATCTTTAACTGTTGGTCTATAACCTGGTGTTGTGGGGTGTTTAACTGTTCGATTATAACCTGGTGTTGTGTGATCTTTAACTGTTGGTCTATAACCTGGTGTGTGTGAGGTGTTTAACTGTTGGTCTATAACCTGGTGTTGTGTGATCTTTAACTGTTGGTCTATAACCTGGTGTTGTGGGGTTTTTAACTGTTGGTCTATAACCTGGTGTGTGTGATCTTTAACTGTTGGTCTATAACCTGGTGTTGTGGGGTGTTTAACTGTTCGATTATAACCTGGTGTTGTGTGATCTTTAACTGTTGGACTATAACCTGGTGTGTGTGATCTTTAACTGTTGGACTATAACCTGGTGTTGTGAGGGGTTTAACTGTTGGATTATAACCTGGTGTGTGTGATCTTTAACTGTTGGATTATAACCTGGTGTTGTGAGGTGTTTAACTGTTGGTCTATAACCTGGTGTTGTGTGATCTTTAACTGTTGGATTATAACCTGGTGTGTGTGATCTTTAACTGTTGTACTATAACCCGGTGTGTGTGATCTTTGACGGTTGGACTATAACCTGGTGTGTGTGATCTTTAACTCTTGGACTATAACCTGGTGTGTGTGATCTTTAACTGTTGGATTATAACCTGGTGTTGTGGGGTATTTAACTGTTGGATTATAACCCGGTGTGTGTGATCTTTAACTCTTGGACTATAACCCTGTGTGTGTGATCTTTAACTGTTGGATTATAACCTGGTGTGTGATCTTTCACTGTTGGACAATAACCCTGTGTGTGTGATCTTTAACTGTTGGACTATAACCCTGTGTGTGTGTGGTGTTTAACTGTTGGACTATAACCTGGTGTTGTGTAAGGTGTTTAACTGTTGGACTATAACCTGGTGTGTGTGGGGTGTTTAACTGTTGGTCTATAACCCGGTGTGTGTGGGGTGTTTAACTGTTGGACTATGACCTGGTGTTGTGTGATCTTTAACTGTTGGACTATAACCTGGTGTGTGTGGGGTGTTTAACTGTTGGACTATAACCTGGTGTTGTGTGATCTTTAACTGTTGGTCTATAACCTGGTGTGTGTGAGGAGTTTAACTGTTGGTCTATAACCTGGTGTGTGTGATCTTTAACTGTTGGTCTATAACCTGGTGTGTGTGGGGTGTTTTACTGTTGGTCTATAACCTGGTGTTGTGTGATCTTTAACTGTTGGACTATAACCTGGTGTGTGTGAGGTGTTTAACTGTTGGTCTACAACCTGGTGTGTGTCGGGTGTTAAACTGTTGGTCTATAACCTGGTGTTGTGTGATCTTTAACTGTTGGTCTATAACCTGGTGTGTGTGAGGTGTTTAACTGTTGGACTATAACCTGGTGTGTGTGGGGTGTTTAACTGTTTGTCTATAACCCGGTGTGTGTGGGGTGTTTAACTGTTGGACTATAACCTGGTGTGTGTGGGGTGTTTAACTGTTGGTCTATAACCTGGTGTGTGTGTGGGGTGTTTAACTGTTGGACTATAACCTGGTGTGTGTGGGGTGTTTAACTGTTGGTCTATAACCTGGTGTGTGTGTGATCTTTAACTGTTGGACTATAACCTGGTGTGTGTGGGGTGTTTAACTGTTGGTCTATAACCTGGTATGTGTGTGGTGTTTAACTGTTGGACTATAACCTGGTGTGTGTGAGATCTTTAACTGTTGGTCTTTCACCTGGTGTGTGTGTGGTGTTTAACTGTTGGTCTATAACCTGGTGTGTGTGTGGGGTGTTTAACTGTTGGTCTATAACCTGGTGTGTGTGTGATCTTTAACTGTTGGTCTATAACCTGGTGTGTGTGTGGTGTTTAACTGTTGGACTATAACCTGGTGTTGTGTGTGGTGTTTAACTGTTGGTCTATAACCTGGTGTGTGTGTGGTGTTTAACTGTTGGACTATAACCTGGTGTTGTGTGATCTTTAACTGTTGGACTATAACCTGGTGTGTGTGGGGTGTTTAACTGTTGGTCTATAACCTGGTGTGTGTGTGATCTTTAACTGTTGGACTATAACCTGGTGTGTGTGTGATCTTTAACTGTTGGTCTATAACCCGGTGTGTGTGTGGGGTGTTTAACTGTTGGTCTATAACCTGGTATGTGTGGGGTGTTTAACTGTTGGACTATAACCTGGTGTGTGTGTGGGGTGTTTAACTGTTGGTCTATAACCTGGTGTGTGTGTGATCTTTAACTGTTGGACTATAACCTGGTGTGTGTGTGGTGTTTAACTGTTGGACTATAACCTGGTGTTATTGTGGGGTGTTTAACTGTTGGTCTATAACCTGGTGTGTGTGTGATCTTTAACTTTTGGACTATAACCTGGTGTGTGTGTGATCTTTAACTGTTGGACTATAACCTGGTGTTGTGGGGTTTTTAACTGTTGGTCTATAACCTGGTGTTGTGGGGTTTTTAACTGTTGGTCTATAACCTGGTGTGTGTGAGGTGTTTAACTGTTGGA
This sequence comes from Hemiscyllium ocellatum, assembly GCF_020745735.1. NCBI lineage: Eukaryota > Metazoa > Chordata > Chondrichthyes > Orectolobiformes > Hemiscylliidae > Hemiscyllium > Hemiscyllium ocellatum. Next base: position 161,229,559 of record NC_083401.1, on the reverse strand, counting down.
CTATAACCTGGTGTTGTGTGTGGTGTTTAACTGTTGGTCTATAACCTGGTGTGTGTGTGGTGTTTAACTGTTGGACTATAACCTGGTGTTGTGTGATCTTTAACTGTTGGACTATAACCTGGTGTGTGTGGGGTGTTTAACTGTTGGTCTATAACCTGGTGTGTGTGTGATCTTTAACTGTTGGTCTATAACCCGGTGTGTGTGTGGGGTGTTTAACTGTTGGTCTATAACCTGGTATGTGTGGGGTGTTTAACTGTTGGACTATAACCTGGTGTGTGTGTGGGGTGTTTAACTGTTGGTCTATAACCTGGTGTGTGTGTGATCTTTAACTGTTGGACTATAACCTGGTGTGTGTGTGGTGTTTAACTGTTGGACTATAACCTGGTGTTATTGTGGGGTGTTTAACTGTTGGTCTATAACCTGGTGTGTGTGTGATCTTTAACTTTTGGACTATAACCTGGTGTGTGTGTGATCTTTAACTGTTGGACTATAACCTGGTGTTGTGGGGTTTTTAACTGTTGGTCTATAACCTGGTGTTGTGGGGTTTTTAACTGTTGGTCTATAACCTGGTGTGTGTGAGGTGTTTAACTGTTGGTCTATAACCTGGTGTGTGTGTGATCTTTAACTGTTGGACTATAACCTGGTGTGTGTGTGGTGTTTAACTGTTGGACTATAACCTGGTGTTGTGTGATCTTTAACTGTTGGACTATAACCTGGTGTGTGTGTGGTGTTTAACTGTTGGACTATAACCTGGTGTGTGTGTGATCTTTAACTGTTGGACTATAACCTCGTGTGTGTGTGGTGTTTAACTGTTGGACTATAACCTGGTGTGTGTGTGGTGTTTAACTGTTGGTCTATAACCTGGTGTGTGTGTGATCTTTAACTGTTGGACTATAACCTGGTGTGTGTGTGGTGTTTAACTGTTGGTCTATAACCTGGTGTGTGTGTGATCTTTAACTGTTGGTGTATAACCTGGTGTTGTGTGATTTTTAACTGTGGGTCTATAACCTGGTGTGTGTGGGGTATTTAACTGTTGGTCTATAACCTGGTGTTGTGGGGTTTTTAACTGTTGGTCTATAACCTGGCGTGAGTGATCTTTAACTGTTGGACTATAACCTGGTGTTGTGTGATCTTTAACTGTTGGACTATAACCTGGTGTGTGTGGGGTTTTTAACTGTTGGTCTATAACCTGGTGTGTGTGTGATCTTTAACTGTTGGTCTATAACCTGGTGTGTGTGGGGTGTTTAACTGTTTGTCTATAACCTGGTGTGTGTGTGATCTTTAACTGTTGGTCTATAACCTGGTGTGTGTGGGGTGTTTAACTGTTGGTCTAAAACCTGGTGTGTGTGTGATCTTTAACTGTTGGTCTATAACCTGGTGTGTGTGTGGTGTTTAACTGTTGGACTATAACCTGGTGTGTGTGGGGTGTTTAACTGTTGGTCTATAACCTGGAGTGTGTGTGGTGTTTAACTGTTGGACTATAACTGGTGTGTGTGGGGTGTTTAACTGTTGGTCTATAACCTGGTGTGTGTGGGGTGTTTAACTGTTGGTCTATAACCTGGTGTGTGTGTGGTGTTTAACTGTTGGACTATAACCTGGTGTGTGTGTGATCTTTAACTGTTGGACTATAATCTGGTGTGTGTGGGGTGTTTAACTGTTGGAGTATAACCTGGTGTGTGTGTGGTGTTTAACTGTTGGACTATAACCTGGTGTGTGTGGGGTGTTTAACTGTTGGTCTATAACCTGGTGTGTGAGTGATCTTTACCTGTTGGTCAATAACCTGGTGTGTTTGGGGTGTTTAACTGTTGGTCTATAACCTGGTGTGTGTGTGATCTTTAACTGTTGGTCTATAACCTGGTGTGTGTGTGGTGTTTAACTGTTGGACTATAACCTGGTGTGTGTGTGGTGTTTAACTGTTGGTCTATAACTCGGTGTGTGTGTGGGGTGTTTAACTGTTGGTCTATAACCTGGTGTGTGTGTGGGGTGTTTAACTGTTGGACTATAACCTGGTGTGTGTGGGGTGTTTAACTGTTGGTCTATAAACCGGTGTGTGTGTGGGGTGTTTAACTGTTGGTCTATAACCTGGTGTGTGTGTGGTGTTTAACTGTTGGACTATAACCCGGTGTGTGTGTGGGGTGTTTAACTGTTGGTCTATAACCTGGTGTGTGTGTGGTGTTTAACTGTTGGTCGAAAACCTGGTTTGTGTGTGGGGTGTTTAACTGTTGGACTATAACCTGGTGTGTGTGTGATCTTTAACTGTTGGTCTATAACCTGGTGTGTGTGAGGTGTTTAACTGTTGGACTATAACCTGCTGTGTGTGGGGTGTTTAACTGTTGGTCTATAACCTGGTGTGTGTGGGGTGTTTAACTGTTGGTCTATAACCTGGTGTGTGTGTGATCTTTAACTTTTGGACTATAACCTGGTGTGTGTGTGATCTTTAACTGTTGGAGTATAACCTGGTGTTGTGGGGTTTTTTACTGTTGGTCTATAACCTGGTGTTGTGGGGTATTTAACTGTTGGTCTATAACCCGGTGTTGTGTGATCTTTAACTGTTGGTCTGTAACCTGGTGTGTGTGATCTTTAACTGTGGGTCTATAACCTGGTGTGTGTGGGGTATTTAACTGTTGGTCTATAACCTGGTGTTGTGGGGTTTTTAACTGTTGGTCTATAACCTGGTGTGTGTGTGATCTTTAACTGTTGGACTATAACCTGGTGTGTGTGAGGTGTTTAATTGTTGGTCTATAACCTGGTGTGTGTGTGATCTTTAACTGTTGGACTATAACCTGGTGTGTGTGTGGTGTTTAACTGTTGGTCTATAACCTGGTGTGTGTGTGGTGTTTAACTGTTGGACTATAACCTGGTGTGTGTGTGATCTTTAACTGTTGGTCTATAACCTGGTGTGTGTGTGGGGTGTTTAACTGTTGGTCTATAACCTGGTGTGTGTGTGGTGTTTAACTGTTGGACTATAACCTGGTGTGTGTGGGGTGTTTAACTGTTGGTCTATAACCTGGTGTGTGAGTGATCTTTAACTGTTGGACTATAACCTGGTGTGTGTGTGGTGTTTAACTGTTGGACTATAACCTGGTGAGTGTGTGATCTTTAACTGTTGGACTATAACCTCGTGTGTGTGTGGTGTTTAACTGTTGGACTATAACCTGGTGTGTGTGTGATCTTTAACTGTTGGTGTATAACCTGGTGTTGTGGGGTTTTTAACTGTTGGTCTATAACCTGGTGTTGTGGGGTATTTAACTGTTGGTCTATAACCTGGTGTGTGTGATCTTTAACTGTTGGTCTATAACCTGGTGTTGTGGGGTTTTTAACTGTTGGTCTGTAACCCGGTGTTGTGTGATCTTTAACTGTTGGTCTGTAACCTGGTGTGTGTGGGGTTTTTAACTGTTGGTCTATAACCTGGTGTGTGTGTGATCTTTAACTGTTGGTCTATAACCTGGTGTGTGTGTGGTGTTTAACTGTTGGTCTATAACCTGGTGTGTGTGGGGTGTTTAACTGTTGGACTATAACCTGGTGTGTGTGGGGTGTTTAACTGTTGGACTATAACCTGGTGTGTGTGAGGTGTTTAACTGTTTGACGATAACCTGGTGTGTGTGTGGTGTTTAACTGTTGGACTATAACCTGGTGTGTGTGTGATCTTTAACTGTTGGACTATAACCTGGTGTGTGTGGGGTGTTTAACTGTTGGTCTATAACCTGGTGTGTGTGTGGTGTTTAACTGTTGGACTATAACCTGGTGTGTGTGTGATCTTTAACTGTTGGACTATAATCTGGTGTGTGGGGGGTGTTTAACTGTTGGACTATCACCTGGTGTGTGTGTGATCTTTAACTGTTGGACTATAACCTGGTGTGTGTGGGGTGTTTAACTGTTGGTCTATAACCTGGTGTGTGAGTGATCTTTACCTGTTGGTCAATAACCTGGTGTGTTTGGGGTGTTTAACTGTTGGACTATAACCTGGTGTGTGTGTGATCTTTAACTGTTGGTCTATAACCTGGTGTGTGTGAGGTGTTTAACTGTTGGACTATAACCTGCTGTGTGTGGGGTGTTTAACTGTTGGTCTATAACCTGGTGTGTGTGGGGTGTTTAACTGCTGGACTATAACCTGGTGTGTGTGGGGTGTTTAACTGTTGGACTATAACCCGGTGTGTGTGTGGGGTATTTAACTGTTGATCTATAACCTGGTGTGTGTGTGGGGTGTTTAACTGTTGGACTATAACCTGGTGTGTGTGGGGTGTTTAACTGTTGGTCTATAACCCGGTGTGTGTGTGGTGTGTTTAACTGTTGGTCTATAACCTGGTGTGTGTGTGGTGTTTAACTGTTGGACTATAACCCGGTGTGTGTGTGGGGTGTTTAACTGTTGGTCTATAACCTGGTGTGTGTGTGGTGTTTAACTGTTGGAATATAACCTGGTGTGTGTGGTGTTTAACTGTTGGTCTATAACCCGGTCTGTGTGTGGGGTGTTTAACTGTTGGTCTATAACCTGGTGTGTGTGGGGTGTTTAACTGTTGGACTATAACCTGGTGTGTGTGTGGGGTGTTTAACTGTTGGTCTATAACCTGGTGTGTGTGTGGTTGTTATGTTATTCAGGTGGATATCCTCAATAGGTATGGGTTACTACCGGATTATATACCGGAGGCCGTTACCTGTCAAGTTTACCAGTGGTCCCTATTGACTGTATGGTCCTGATAGCTACAAACTCGGCTGGGTTTATCGCAGGTCTCTAGGTCCCTTCAGTTTATCCTTTCACCTAGGAGTGAGAGGGATTCACTTTAAGTCAATCCTAATGCCTTCTCAGCTAAGTTCTAGACTTAACATACCAACACAATGGTAAACATATCTTATCAACTAAAGGTTCGGCGAATACGAAGTGTGTGGTGTAAAATATAATAGAAATTTATCAATATAATAAGTTGAATACTCACAATCAGATGTTTTCAGTTAATCACAATCGTTACAGCCTTTTTGAATGTTCTTAAAAGATACCTAGGATAAAAGCAGAGCTTAATACCTGAGTGTCCCAAATGGGATCTTCATAGACTAGCGTGTATCAGCTAGTTGGTTCAGATTGTATCTTCTTCAGGCTAGAATGCAGTGCCTCAACCGAGAATCTTTTAGGCAGGCGTATTTCAGCAAGCTCTTAGCCGTCCGTATGTTTCATCCGATCGGTCCGTATTTTGCACAAATGTGTCTTTTCTGCAAGCCTGGTGGTTCAGAGGATGGTTGGGTGACTCATTGTCTGTGTTTCAAGACAAGAGTGAGTTCTGTCTGTTTTAGCTCTGCTTTTATATCCCTTACAGTCTAAGTTAAGCAATTACATCATTTGTTTAAAGAACTGGAATCTCAAACTGTGCCTCGGTCAGCATTGTTTAAAGGTCGTGTTAAACACTTAATTAGCTGAGAAAACAATAAGTAGCTGGTAGAGAGCAGTTGCCACATAGTCATAGTTATACTTAATTGTTGCTAGGCTAAAATACAATAAAGAGTTAATAGTATCATTGTTGCTACAATCTAATATAATCAGGTAAAATTCCACAGAAGAATTGAGTCTTTTCATGAAGAAGTAGACAGATCCCATGACACTTAACGAGTTAATAGCATCATTGCTGTTAAGCTTAATCTTATACAATATAATATAATCAGGTAAAATTCCACAGAGGAATCGAGTCTTTTCATAAAGAAGTAGACGGATCCCATGACACTTAACGAGTTAATAGCATCATTGTTGTTAAGCTTAATCTTATACAATATAATATAATCAGGTAAAATTCCACAGAGGAATCGAGTCTTTTCATGAAGAAGTAATGGATCCCGTGACATGGTGTTTAACTGTTGGACTCTCACCCGGTGTGTCTGTGGGGTGTTTAACTGTTGGTCTATAACCTGGTGTGTGTGTGGTGTTTAACTGTTGGACTATAACCCGGTGTGTGTGTGGTGTTTAACTGTTGGTCTATAACCTGGTGTGTGTGTGGTGTTTAACTGTTGGACTATAACCTGGTGTGTGTGGGGTGTTTAACTGTTGGTCTATAACCTGGTGTGTGTGTGGTGTTTAACTGTTGGACTATAACCCAGTGTGTGTGGGGTGTTTAACTGTTGGTCTATAACCTGGTGTGTGTGGGGTGTTTAACTGTTGGTCTATAACCCGGTGTGTGTGATCTTTATCTGTTGGTCTATAACCTGGTGTGTGTGGGGTGTTTAACTGTTGGTCTATAACCCGGTGTGTGTGTGGTGTTTAACTGTTGGTCTATAACCTGGTGTGTGTGGGGTGTTTAACTGTTGGACTATAACCTGGTGTTGTGTGATCTTTAACTGTTGGTCTATAACCTGGTGTGTGTGGGGTGTTTAACTGTTGGTCTATAACCTGGTGTGTGTGAGGTGTTTAACTGTTGGTCTATAACCTGGTGTGTGTGTGATCTCTAACTGTTGGTCTATAACCTGGTGTGTGTGAGGTGTTTAACTGTTTTACTATAACCTGGTGTGTGTGAGAAGTTTAACTGTTGGACTATAACCTGGTGTGTGTGAGAAGTTTAACTGTTGGACTATAACCTGGTGTGTGTGTGGTGTTTAACTGTTGGTCTATAACCTGGTGTGTGTGGGGTGTTTAACTGTTGGTCTATAACCTGGTGTGTGTGTGATCTTTAACTGTTGGTCTATAACCTGGTGTGTGTGATGTGTTTAACTGTTGGTCTATAACCTGGTGTGGGTGTGATCTTTAACTGTTGGTCTATAACCTGGTGTGTGTGGGGTGTTTAACTGTTGGACTATAACCTGGTGTGTGTGAGGTGTTTAACTGTTGGTCTATAACCTGGTGTGTGTGTGATCTTTAACTGTTGGACTATAACCTGGTGTGTGTGTGAGGTATTTAACTGTTGGACTATAACCTGGTGTGTGTGAGATGTTTAACTGTTGGTCTATAACCTGGTGTGTGTGGGGTGTTTAACTGTTGGTCTATAACCCGGTGTGTGTGATCTTTATCTGTTGGTCTATAACCTGGTGTGTGTGGGGTGTTTAACTGTTGGTCTATAACCCGGTGTGTGTGTGGTGTTTAACTGTTGGTCTATAACCTGGTGTGTGTGGGGTGTTTAACTGTTGGACTATAACCTGGTGTTGTGTGATCTTTAACTGTTGGTCTATAACCTGGTGTGTGTGGGGTGTTTAACTGTTGGTCTATAACCTGGTGTGTGTGTGATCTCTAACTGTTGGTCTATAACCTGGTGTGTGTGAGGTGTTTAACTGTTTTACTATAACCTGGTGTGTGTGAGGTGTTTAACTGTTTTACTATAACCTGGTGTGTGTGTGGTGTTTAACTGTTGGACTATAACCTGGTGTGTGTGTGGGGTGTTTAACTGTTGGACTATAACCTGGTGTTGTGTGATCTTTAACTGTTGGTCTATAACCTGGTGTGTGTGGGGTGTTTAACTGTTGGTCTATAACCTGGTGTGTGTGTGATCTCTAACTGTTGGTCTATAACCTGGTGTGTGTGAGGTGTTTAACTGTTTTACTATAACCTGGTGTGTGTGTGGTGTTTAACTGTTGGTCTATAACCTGGTGTGTGTGAGGTGTTTAACTGTTGGACTATAACCTGGTGTTTGTGTGGGGTGTTTAACTGTTGGACTATAACCTGGTGTGTGTGTTATCTTTAACTGTTGGACTATAACCTGGTGTGTGTGTGAGGTATTTAACTGTTGGACTATAACCTGGTGTGTGTGAGATGTTTAACTGTTGGACTATAACCTGGTGTGTGTGTGGGGTGTTTAACTGTTGGTCTATAACCTGGTGTGTGTGTGAGGTGTTTAACTGTTGGACTATAACCCGGTGTGTGTGGGGTGTTTAACTGTTGGTCTATAACCCGGTGTGTGTGAGGTGTTTAACTGTTGGTCTATAACCCGGTGTGTGTGGGGTGTTTAACTGTTGGACTATAACCTGGTGTGTGTGGGGTGTTTAACTGTTGGTCTATAACCTGGTGTGTGTGTGATCTTTAACTGTTGGTCTATAACCTGGTGTGTGTGGGGTGTTTAACTGTTGGTCTATAACCTGGTGTGTGTGAGGTGTTTACCTGTTGGACTATAACCTGGTGTGTGTGTGATCTTTAACTGTTGGTCTATAACCTGGTGTGTGTGTGGTGTTTAACTGTTGGTCTATAACCTGGTGTGTGTGTGAGGTATTTAACTGTTGGACTATAACCTGGTGTGTGTGAGATGTTTAACTGTTGGACTATAACCTGGTGTGTGTGTGGGGTGTTTAACTGTTGGTCTATAACCTGGTGTGTGTGTGAGGTGTTTAACTGTTGGACTATAACCTGGTGTGTGTGGGGTGTTTAACTGTTGGTCTATAACCCGGTGTGTGTGAGGTGTTTAACTGTTGGTCTATAACCCGGTGTGTGTGGGGTGTTTAACTGTTGGACTATAACCTGGTGTGTGTGAGGTGTTTACCTGTTGGTCTATAACCCGGTGTGTGTGGGGTGTTTAACTGTTGGTCTATAACCTGGTGTGTGTGTGATCTTTAACTGTTGTTCTATAACCTGGTGTGTGTGAGGTGTTTAACTGTTGGTCTATAACCTGGTGTGTGTGGGGTGTTTAACTGTTGGTCTATAACCTGGTGTGTGTGTGATCTTTAACTGTTAGTCTATAACCTGGTGTGTGTGTGATCTCTAACTGTTGGTCTATAACCTGGTGTGTGTGGGGTGTTTAACTGTTGGTCTATAACCTGGTGTGTGTGTGATCTTTAACTGTTGGACTATAACCTGGTGTGTGTGTGGTGTTTAACTGTTGGACTATAACCTGGTGTGTGTGCGAGGTATTTAACTGTTGGACTATAACCTGGTGTGTGTGAGATGTTTAACTGTTGGACTATAACCTGGTGTGTGTGTGGGGTGTTTAACTGTTGGTCTATAACCTGGTGTGTGTGTGAGGTGTTTAACTGTTGGACTATAACCTGGTGTGTGTGTGATCTCTAACTGTTGGTCTATAACCTGGTGTGTGTGTGAGGTGTTTAACTGTTGGACTATAACCTGGTGTGTGTGGGGTGTTTAACTGTTGGTCTATAACCCGGTGTGTGTGAGGTGTTTAACTGTTGGTCTATAACCCGGTGTGTGTGGGGTGTTTAACTGTTGGACTATAACCTGGTGTGTGTGGGGTGTTTAACTGTTGGTCTATAACCTGGTGTGTGTGAGGTGTTTACCTGTTGGTCTATAACCCGGTGTGTGTGGGGTGTTTAACTGTTGGTCTATAACCTGGTGTGTGTGTGATCTTTAACTGTTGTTCTATAACCTGGTGTGTGTGAGGTGTTTAACTGTTGGTCTATAACCTGGTTTGTGTGTGATCTTTAACTGTTGGTCTATAACCTGGTGTGTGTGGGGTTTTTAACTGTTGGTCTATAACCTGGTGTGTGTGTGATCTTTAACTGTTAGTCTATAACCTGGTGTGTGTGTGATCTCTAACTGTTGGTCTATAACCTGGTGTGTGTGGGGTGTTTAACTGTTGGTCTATAACCTGGTGTGTGTGTGATCTTTAACTGTTGGACTATAACCTGGTGTGTGTGTGGTGTTTAACTGTTGGACTATAACCTGGTGTGTGTGTGTGGTGTTTAACTGTTGGACTATAACCTGGTGTGTGTGAGATGTTTAACTGTTGGACTATAACCTGGTGTGTGTGTGGGGTGTTTAACTGTTGGTCTATAACCTGGTGTGTGTGTGATCTTTAACTGTTGGACTATAACCTGGTGTGTGTGTGAGGTGTTTAACTGTTGGACGAAATCCTGGTGTGTGTGGGGTGTTTAACTGTTGGTCTATAACCTGGTGTGTGTGGGGTGTTTAACTGTTGGTCTATAACCTGGTGTGTGTGTGAGGTGTTTAACTGTTGGACTATAACCTGGTGTGTGTGGGGTGTTTAACTGTTGGACTATAACCTGGTGTGTGTGTGGGGTGTTTAACCGTTGGTCTATAACCTGGTGTGTGTGGGGTGTTTAACTGTTGGTCTATAACCCGGTGTGTGTGTGGGGTGTTTAACTGTTGGTCTATAACCCGGTGTGTGTGAGGTGTTTAACTGTTGGACTATAACCTGGTGTGTGTGGGGTGTTTAACTGTTGGTCTATAACCTGGTGTGTGTGAGGTGTTTAACTGTTGGACTATAACCTGGTGTGTGTGTGTGGTGTTTAACTGTTGGTCTATAACCTGGTGTGTGTGTGAGGTGTTTAACTGTTGGACTATAACCTGGTGTGTGTTTGGGGTAAAAAATGAGGTCTGCAGATGCTGGAGATCACAGCTGCAAATGTGTTGCTGGTCAAAGCACAGCAGGTTAGGCAGCATCTCAGGAATAGAGAATTCGACGTTTCGAGCATAAGCCCTTCATCAGGAATAAGAGAGAGAGTAGCCAAGCAGGCTGAGATAAAAGGTAGGGAGGAGGGACTAGGGGGAGGGGCGATGGAGGTGGGATCGGTGGAAGGAGGTCAAGGTGAGGGTGATAGGCCGGAGTGGGGTGGGGGGCGGAGAGGTCAGGAAGAGGATTGCAGGTTAGGAGGGCGGTGCTGAGTTGAGGGAACCGACTGAGACAAGGTGGGGGGAGGGGAAATGAGGAAGCTGGAGAAATCTGAATTCATACCTTGTGGTTGGAGGGTTCCCAGGCGGAAGATGAGGCGCTCCTCCTCCAGCCGTCGTGTAGTTGTGTTCTGCCGGTGGAGGAGTCCAAGGACCTGCATGTCCTCGGTGGAGTGGGAGGGGGAGTTAAAGTGTTGAGCCACGGGGTGATTGGGTTGGTTGGTTCGGGCGGCCCAGAGGTGTTCTCTGAAGCGTTCCGCAAGTAAGTGTTTAACTGTTGGACTATAACCTGGTGTGTGTGGGGTATTTCACTGTTGGTCTCTCACCCGGTGTGTGTGTGAGGTGTTTAACTGTTGGACTATAACCCGGTGTGTGTGGGGTGTTTAACTGTTGGTCTATAACCCGGTGTGTGTGAGGTGTTTAACTGTTGGTCTATAACCCGGTGTGTGTGGGGTGTTTAACTGTTGGTCTATAACCTGGTGTGTGTGTGGTGTTTAACTGTTGGTCTATAACCTGGTGTGTGTGTGATCTTTAACTGTTGGTCTATAACCCGGTGTGTGTGGGGTGTTTAACTGTTGGTCTATAACCCGGTGTGTGTGGGGTGTTTAACTGTTGGTCTATAACCCGGTGTGTGTGGGGTGTTTAACTGTTGGTCTATAACCCGGTGTGTGTGGGGTGTTTAACTGTTGGACTATAACCCGGTGTGTGTGGGGTGTTTAACTGTTGGTCTATAACCCGGTGTGTGTGTGATCTTTAACAGTTGGACTATAACCTGGTGTGTGTGTGGGGTGTTTAACAGTTGGACTATAACCTGGTGTGTGTGTGGGGTGTTTAACAGTTGGACTATAACCTGGTGTGTGTGGGGTGTTTAACTGTTGGACTATAACCCGGTGTGTGTGAGGTGTTTAACTGTTGGTCTATAACCCGGTGTGTGTGTGATCTTTAACAGTTGGACTATAACCTGGTGTGTGTGAGGTGTTTAACTGTTGGTCTATAACAAGGTGTGTGTGTGGTGTTTAACTGTTGGTCTATAACCTGGTGTGTGTGTGATCTTTAACTGTTGGTCTATAACCCGGTGTGTGTGTGGTGTTTAACTGTTGGTCTATAACCCGGTGTGTGTGATCTTTAACTGTTGGTCTATAACCCGGTGTGTGTGTGGTGTTTAACTGTTGGTCTATAACCCGGTGTGTGTGGGGTGTTTAACTGTTGGTCTATAACCCGGTGTGTGTGTGATCTTTAACAGTTGGACTATAACCTGGTGTGTGTGTGGGGTGTTTAACAGTTGGACTATAACCTGGTGTGTGTGTGGGGTGTTTAACAGTTGGACTATAACCCGGTGTGTGTGGGGTGTTTAACTGTTGGTCTATAACCCGGTGTGTGTGTGATCTTTAACAGTTGGACTATAACCTGGTGTGTGTGTGGGGTGTTTAACAGTTGGACTATAACCTGGTGTGTGTGTGGGGTGTTTAACAGTTGGACTATAACCTGGTATGTGTGAGGTGTTTAACTGTTGGACTATAACCCGGTGTGTGTGGGGTGTTTAACTGTTGGTCTATAACCCGGTGTGTGTGTGATCTTTAACAGTTGGACTATAACCTGGTGTGTGTGTGGGGTGTTTAACAGTTGGACTATAACCTGGTGTGTGTGGGGTATTTCACTGTTGGTCTCTCACCCGGTGTGTGTGTGAGGTGTTTAACTGTTGGACTATAACCCGGTGTGTGTGGGGTGTTTAACTGTTGGTCTATAACCCGGTGTGTGTGAGGTGTTTAACTGTTGGTCTATAACCCGGTGTGTGTGGGGTGTTTAACTGTTGGTCTATAACCTGGTGTGTGTGAGGTGTTTAACTGTTGGACTATAACCCGGTGTGTGTGGGGTGTTTAACTGTTGGAGTATAACCCGGTGTGTGTGATCTTTAACTGTTGGTCTATAACCCGGTGTGTGTGAGGTGTTTAACTGTTGGTCTATAACCCGGTGTGTGTGGGGTGTTTAACTGTTGGTCTATAACCCGGTGTGTGTGATCTTTAACTGTTGGTCTATAACCCGGTGTGTGTGAGGTGTTTAACTGTTGGTCTATAACCCGGTGTGTGTGGGGTGTTTAACTGTTGGAGTATAACCCGGTGTGTGTGATCTTTAACTGTTGGTCTATAACCCGGTGTGTGTGATCTTTAACTGTTGGTCTATAACCTGGTGTGTGTGGGGTGTTTAACTGTTGGTCTATAACCCGGTGTGTGTGATCTTTAACTGTTGGTCTATAACCCGGTGTGTGTGTGGTGTTTAACTGTTGGTCTATAACCCGGTGTGTGTGAGGTGTTTAACTGTTGGTCTATAACCTGGTGTGTGTGTGGTGTTTAACTGTTGGTCTATAACCCGGTGTGTGTGAGGTGTTTAACTGTTGGTCTATAACCTGGTGTTTGTGTGGGGTGTTTAACTGTTGGTCTATAACCCGGTGTGTGTGTGGTGTTTAACTGTTGGTCTATAACCCGGTGTGTGTGATCTTTAACTGTTGGTCTATAACCCGGTGTGTGTGTGGTGTTTAACTGTTGGACTATAACCTGGTGTGTGTGGGGTGTTTAACTGTTGGTCTATAACCCGGTGTGTGTGATCTTTAACTGTTGGTCTATAACCCGGTGTGTGTGGGGTGTTTAACTGTTGGTCTATAACCCGGTGTGTGTGTGGTGTTTAACTGTTGGTCTATAACCCGGTGTGTGTGGGGTGTTTAACTGTTGGACTATAACCCGGTGTGTGTGGGGTGTTTAACTGTTGGTCTATAACCCGGTGTGTGTGAGGTGTTTAACTGTTGGACTATAACCCGGTGTGTGTGAGGTGTTTAACTGTTGGTCTATAACCCGGTGTGTGTGTGGTGTTTAACTGTTGGTCTATAACCCGGTGTGTGTGGGGTGTTTAACTGTTGGACTATAACCCGGTGTGTGTGTGGTGTTTAACTGTTGGTCTATAACCCGGTGTGTGTGTGGGGTGTTTAACTGTTGGTCTATAACCCGGTGTGTGTGGGGTGTTTAACTGTTGGTCTATAACCTGGTGTGTGTGTGATCTTTAACAGTTGGACTATAACCTGGTGTGTGTGTGGGGTGTTTAACAGTTGGACTATAACCTGGTGTGTGTGTGGGGTGTTTAACAGTTGGACTATAACCTGGTGTGTGTGGGGTGTTTAACTGTTGGACTATAACCCGGTGTGTGTGAGGTGTTTAACTGTTGGTCTATAACCCGGTGTGTGTGTGATCTTTAACAGTTGGACTATAACCTGGTGTGTGTGAGGTGTTTAACTGTTGGTCTATAACAAGGTGTGTGTGTGGTGTTTAACTGTTGGTCTATAACCTGGTGTGTGTGTGATCTTTAACTGTTGGTCTATAACCCGGTGTGTGTGGGGTGTTTAACTGTTGGTCTATAACCCGGTGTGTGTGTGATCTTTAACAGTTGGACTATAACCTGGTGTGTGTGTGGGGTGTTTAACAGTTGGACTATAACCTGGTGTGTGTGTGGGGTGTTTAACAGTTGGACTATAACCCGGTGTGTGTGGGGTGTTTAACTGTTGGTCTATAACCCGGTGTGTGTGTGATCTTTAACAGTTGGACTATAACCTGGTGTGTGTGTGGGGTGTTTAACAGTTGGACTATAACCTGGTATGTGTGAGGTGTTTAACTGTTGGACTATAACCCGGTGTGTGTGGGGTGTTTAACTGTTGGTCTATAACCCGGTGTGTGTGTGATCTTTAACAGTTGGACTATAACCTGGTGTGTGTGTGGGGTGTTTAACAGTTGGACTATAACCTGGTGTGTGTGTGGGGTGTTTAACAGTTGGACTATAACCCGGTGTGTGTGAGGTGTTTAACTGTTGGACTATAACCCGGTGTGTGTGGGGTGTTTAACTGTTGGTCTATAACCTGGTGTGTGTGTGATCTTTAACTGTTGGTCTATAACCCGGTGTGTGTGTGATCTTTAACTGTTGGTCTATAACCCGGTGTGTGTGAGGTGTTTAACTGTTGGACTATAACCCGGTGTGTGTGTGGGGTGTTTAACAGTTGGACTATAACCCGGTGTGTGTGAGGTGTTTAACTGTTGGTCTATAACCCGGTGTGTGTGGGGTGTTTAACTGTTGGACTATAACCCGGTGTGTGTGGGGTGTTTAACTGTTGGACTATAATCCGGTGTGTGTGGGGTGTTTAACTGTTGGACTATAACCCGGTGTGTGTGGGGTGTTTAACTGTTGGTCTATAACCTGGTGTGTGTGGGGTGTTTAACTGTTGGTCTATAACCTGGTGTGTGTGAGGTGTTTAACTGTTGGTCTATAACCCGGTGTGTGTGGGGTGTTTAACTGTTGGTCTATAACCTGGTGTGTGTGGGGTGTTTAACTGTTGGTCTATAACCCGGTGTGTGTGTGGTGTTTAACTGTTGGTCTATAACCTGGTGTGTGTGGGGTGTTTAACTGTTGGTCTATAACCTGGTGTGTGTGTGATCTTTAACTGTTGGTCTATAACCTGGTGTGTGTGTGGTGTTTAACTGTTGGACTATAACCCGGTGTGTGTGTGATCTTTAACTGTTGGTCTATAACCTGGTGTGTGTGTGAGGTGTTTAACTGTTGGACTATAACCCGGTGTGTGTGGTGTTTAACTGTTGGACTATAACCCGGTGTGTGTGGGGTGTTTAACTGTTGGTCTATAACCTGGTGTGTGTGAGGTGTTTAACTGTTGGACTATAACCCGGTGTGTGTGGGGTGTTTAACTGTTGGACTATAACCCGGTGTGTGTGGGGTGTTTAACTGTTGGACTATAACCCGGTGTGTGTGGGGTGTTTAACTGTTGGTCTATAACCTGGTGTGTGTGTGATCTTTAACTGTTGGTCTATAACCCGGTGTGTGTGAGGTGTTTAACTGTTGGACTATAACCTGGTGTGTGTGAGGTGTTTAACTGTTGGTCTATAACCCGGTGTGTGTGGGGTGTTTAACTGTTGGACTATAACCCGGTGTGTGTGGGGTGTTTAACTGTTGGTCTATAACCTGGTGTGTGTGTGATCTTTAACTGTTGGTCTATAACCCGGTGTGTGTGAGGTGTTTAACTGTTGGACTATAACCTGGTGTGTGTGGGGTGTTTAACTGTTGGACTATAACCCGGTGTGTGTGAGGTGTTTAACTGTTGGACTATAACCTGGTGTGTGTGAGGTGTTTAACTGTTGGTCTATAACCCGGTGTGTGTGGGGTGTTTAACTGTTGGTCTATAACCTGGTGTGTGTGGGGTGTTTAACTGTTGGACTATAACCCGGTGTGTGTGGGGTGTTTAACTGTTGGTCTATAACCTGGTGTGTGTGTGATCTTTAACTGTTGGTCTATAACCCGGTGTGTGTGTGATCTTTAACTGTTGGTCTATAACCCGGTGTGTGTGAGGTGTTTAACTGTTGGACTATAACCCGGTGTGTGTGTGGGGTGTTTAACAGTTGGACTATAACCCGGTGTGTGTGAGGTGTTTAACTGTTGGTCTATAACCCGGTGTGTGTGGGGTGTTTAACTGTTGGACTATAACCCGGTGTGTGTGGGGTGTTTAACTGTTGGACTATAATCCGGTGTGTGTGGGGTGTTTAACTGTTGGACTATAACCCGGTGTGTGTGGGGTGTTTAACTGTTGGTCTATAACCTGGTGTGTGTGAGGTGTTTAACTGTTGGTCTATAACCCGGTGTGTGTGGGGTGTTTAACTGTTGGTCTATAACCTGGTGTGTGTGGGGTGTTTAACTGTTGGTCTATAACCCGGTGTGTGTGTGGTGTTTAACTGTTGGTCTATAACCTGGTGTGTGTGGGGTGTTTAACTGTTGGTCTATAACCTGGTGTGTGTGTGATCTTTAACTGTTGGTCTATAACCTGGTGTGTGTGTGGTGTTTAACTGTTGGACTATAACCCGGTGTGTGTGTGATCTTTAACTGTTGGTCTATAACCTGGTGTGTGTGTGAGGTGTTTAACTGTTGGACTATAACCCGGTGTGTGTGGTGTTTAACTGTTGGACTATAACCCGGTGTGTGTGGGGTGTTTAACTGTTGGTCTATAACCTGGTGTGTGTGAGGTGTTTAACTGTTGGACTATAACCCGGTGTGTGTGGGGTGTTTAACTGTTGGACTATAACCCGGTGTGTGTGGGGTGTTTAACTGTTGGTCTATAACCTGGTGTGTGTGTGATCTTTAACTGTTGGTCTATAACCCGGTGTGTGTGAGGTGTTTAACTGTTGGACTATAACCTGGTGTGTGTGAGGTGTTTAACTGTTGGTCTATAACCCGGTGTGTGTGGGGTGTTTAACTGTTGGACTATAACCCGGTGTGTGTGGGGTGTTTAACTGTTGGACTATAACCCGGTGTGTGTGGGGTGTTTAACTGTTGGTCTATAACCTGGTGTGTGTGTGATCTTTAACTGTTGGTCTATAACCCGGTGTGTGTGAGGTGTTTAACTGTTGGACTATAACCTGGTGTGTGTGGGGTGTTTAACTGTTGGACTATAACCCGGTGTGTGTGAGGTGTTTAACTGTTGGACTATAACCTGGTGTGTGTGAGGTGTTTAACTGTTGGTCTATAACCCGGTGTGTGTGGGGTGTTTAACTGTTGGTCTATAACCTGGTGTGTGTGGGGTGTTTAACTGTTGGACTATAACCCGGTGTGTGTGGGGTGTTTAACTGTTGGTCTATAACCTGGTGTGTGTGTGATCTTTAACTGTTGGTCTATAACCCGGTGTGTGTGGGGTGTTTAACTGTTGGACTATAACCCGGTGTGTGTGGGGTGTTTAACTGTTGGTCTATAACCTGGTGTGTGTGTGATCTTTAACTGTTGGTCTATAACCCGGTGTGTGTGTGAGGTGTTTAACTGTTGGACTATAACCCGGTGTGTGTGGGGTGTTTAACTGTTGGACTATAACCCGGTGTGTGTGGGGCGTTTAACTGTGGATTGTTCAGTCTCTGGTGTTTGGGATGACCATGTTGGTTTCAGTTCCTTCATATTTAAATCATTGAACATTTTATAGAGGTACATTCTGAAGTGAGGTTTATCTGGGCCCCATGACACCACTTGGTCACGTCCTCAAGCTGTTCACTCCCTGTAATGTGGGGGAGGGGGGTGTGAGGTCAGGGAGAGGGAGGGGCTGCACCTGGCGGGGCGGGGCGGGGCTGGTGACGCGGGGCGGGGCTGACGACGCGGGGCGGGGCTGACGACGCGGGGCGGGGCTGACGACGCGGGGCGGGGCTGACGACGCGGGGCGGGGCTGGGTTGTTGTCGCGGGGCGGGGCTGACGACGCTAGGCTGGGCGGGGCCTGGTTGGTGACGCGTGCGGTGCGCGCCCGCAGCTCGAGCCGCTGTCCTCCTGCTGGGCCGGGCCGGGCCTGCTTTACTTTGCTCGGATCCCGCCGCTGCCGCTCCTCCTGATGTCGGCCCCAAGGCCCGGGCGCCGGGGCCGGGTTCGCCTGGTTTACCGCTCCCTACAGAGCGCTCAGGATTACCTGGACCGGGAGGATTTCGGCACCGCCTTCGCCCATTACCTGCTCCTGCTGAACGTGGCGCCGGAGCTGAAGGACATCATCAGAGTGAGTGAGTGAGGGAGGGAGTGAGTGTGGGCCCGGGGACTGGGGCCTGGGGCCTGGGGCCTGGGGCCTGGGGCCCGGGGCCCGGGGCCCGGGGCCTGGGGCCCGGGGCCTGGGGCCTGGGGCCTGGGGCCTGGGGCCTGGGGCCTGGGGACTGGGGCCTGGGGACTGGGGCCTGGGGCCTGGGGACTGGGGCTGGTGCTGGTCCCTGTCCGCCTCCCCTGGCCTGTGGGGGGTGGGGGTGGGGTGGGGTGTGGGGTAGGGTGTGGGGTGGGGGGGGGGGGTGGGGTGGGGGGAGGGAGGTGAGGGTGGGGGTTTGGTGTTTGTATTTGTACAGGTGGCCCCTGCATTGAAGGACATGGAGTCCCAGCAAGTCTGTGTACATCTGTCAGGTTGAACTGTTCTGTCCCAACATGTCTCCCCTGAGCCAGCTCACTGTCTCAGTGATGCTTCCTCCTGGGGTGTTGGCAAAGTTTTATTTGTTTGTGGTGGTTTGCCATTGCCTTCCTCTCTCAGACACAGAACTACAGTTTACCCCTGCCCGGATGGAAATTGAGTTCACACTGTTTTCACTCTTGATTAGATTTGATTAGATTAGATTACTTACAGTGTGGAAACAGGCCCTTCGGGCCAACAAGTTCACACCGACCCGCCGAAGCGTAACCCACCCATACCCCTACATTTACCCCTTTACCTAACACTACGGGCAATTCAGCATGGCCAATTCACCTGACCCGCACATCTTTGGACTGAGAGGAAACCGGAGCACCCGGAGGGTGCTCACGCAGACACGGGGAGAACGTGCAAACTCCACACAATCAGTCGCCTGAGTCGGGAATTGAACCTGGGTCTCAGGCACTGTGAGGCAGCAGTGCTAACCACTGTGCCACTGTGCTGCCCATCTTCTGATCCACGGCCAACTGTCTCATCAACTGAACACCCAAATGACAAAATCTGCCTGAGCTATGACCAGTTCTGGTGATCTTCTCTGATCTACACTCTGTTCAGTTCAGAAAGCCCATTGACTTAATTAGAATTACAAGTGCTTGACCTTGTTGACAGTTACCTCTTCATGGATCCATTGAAGACAATAGTTTCAGTTCTTATTTCACATTTTCTGCACCTGCAACATTTTGCTTGTGTTGATTTGACTTTCAAACATTGCTTCATGGTCCAGTGAGTTCTTTAAATGTTGCCAAAGCCAAATGGGATATGAAAATTAACATTTGATGAGAATATCTTCAAATCTCAACATATCAGAAGAGTATCAGATTGGAAATTCATATTTAAGTTAGACAACCAATCACTAATGACATTTCCCCAATACAGAGTCAAAAAGTGTGGTGCTGGAAAAGCACAGCTTCCGAGCTGCAGAAGAGTTGTTGTTTTGGGCATAAGCCCTTCATCGTTTCTGATGACTGAAACATTGACTCTCCTGCTCCTCAGATGCTGCTTGACCTGCTGTGTTTTTCCAGCACCACCCTTTTTCACTCTGATCTCCAGCATGTGCAGTCCTCACTTTCTCCTTTCCCCAATACTGTATTGACCGTTTTGTATTTTAAACTTCTCCCTGACTTGTAAAACACAGTTGAAGAGCTTTGCTCACAGTTAATGTTTTGTTTGAATTTGGTGAACAGAATTGTGAATGCCAAGCTTCAGATAGCACTTAGGCAGTTGAGGATCACATGGAGCTGACAGCCATGGAGAGTGTGTTGTATTGTTGGAGGATGGGATGAGAATGGTTAGTGCTTGTTTTTGACTGGGGCAGATCTAATGGGCTGAAGGGCCTTTTACTGTGCCATGGACCTCTATGATTCTTTACTGCATTTTTGCTGCTCGAGTATTCTCCCAGTTACACATGAAGTTGGCATGGTGGTTAGCATTGCACCTTCACAGCGCAGGGATCCAGGTTCGATTCCACCCTCGGGGAACTGTCCATGTGGGATTTGCACATTCTCCCAGTGTCTGTATGGGTTTCCTTTGGGTGTTCCAGTTTCTGCCCATAGTACAAAAATGTGGCAGGTTAGGTGGATTGGCCATGGTAAATTGCCTTAGTGTCCAGGGATATACAGGCTGGGTAGATTACAGGGATTAGGTTGAGGGGTAGGTCTGGTTCAGATGTCCTTTGGTGGAGTGGTGTAAACCTAATGGGCCGAACAGTCTGCTTCCACACTGGAGGGATTTTGATTTCTAAATCTCATTAAAATGTTACAATTAAAGCTGAATGGATAATTTTCAACTTAAGGGCAGCTGATTGTCAGTGACATCTTTGCAATAGTTAAGAGATGACATCTGAATAATATAGAATGATATGCAATACTAAAAGGCCATTTATGCAGTCTTCCTTTTTGACCAGTGTATCAGCATAAGTCTCTTCCCTGTTCTCTTGAATGTTACTGTAGGTTCCCTTACAGTTATTTGATTGTCCCAGCTGCGCTCCTGTCTTAATGATATCCACATTTTTACAATTCCATCAAGCTTTTATCAATTCTTTGAAAACTGTCATATGATTCTTCTAGTTTTTTTCAAATATTATTGGATCTCCTCAACAATTGATTTAAATAGAATGGGTTTCCCTAAACCTTTCTAACCCTTTACACTGTTACCATACTTCAATAGCATGTAGCTAACTTGGAAGCTGAATGAATAAAAGTGGAAGAAGAATATTCATTTCCTTGAGTGGCTTATTTTGTCTTGATGGATGTGTACCACTTCAAAAAAATATATTCTCTCCTCTTTTTTTCCTCGTGTGTCCCTTTCAAGATTCTTGAAAGTTGCTTCCGAAATCTGTACCCACCTTGGTGCAATATTTGTGCATTCTAAACAGGTCTTAAGCCTTGTTTTGTAAAGATATGATCCGTATCAAATTCACAAATGACATTCTGTGTGAATATATACTAATCTCATTCATCCTCCACTTGTTTGAGCCTTTCTTTGAATGACGCAGTGCGGAAAGAAGCTATTTATCCCACCATACCTGTACCAGCTTTTTGAAAAGGCAGTCCAATTATTCCAGCTCAAAAACAAATTGCTGAAGAAACTCCGGTTTGGTAGCATCTATAGACCGAGAAAACAATTGTTCTCGTTCTCTGGCTTTTTCCACATAGTCATGTAAATTGTTTTCCCTCAATTTCTTTATCCTGTTTTCCTTTAAAAATTGCTGCTAAATCAGCTCCTTCTACTTTTTCGGCTGTGCATTCCATATACTGATACATTATTGTTCATTCAGGTCAGCTTTAGGTCATCTGGGAACATTGCAGAAGTCCTAATTATAAGCTTCCCCAGTTCTTGATTTGGGAGTGGTTGTTTTGGACTGGAAAACTATGCATGTTAATTTAGATTAGATTAGATTACAGTATGGAAACAGGCTCCTAGGCCCAATCGTCCACACCGACCCTCCAAAGAGTAACCCACCCAGACCCATTCCTATACTTACCCCTGACTAATGCAACTAACACTATGGGCAATTTCCCATGGCCAATTCACCTGGCCTGCACATCTTTGGATTGTGGGAGGAAACCCACGCAGACACGGGGAGAATGTACAAACTCCACACAGACAGTTGCCCAAGGCGAAAATCGAATCCGGGTCCCTGGTGCTGTGAAGCCGGGAAAGTAGAGGTGGTTTACTTGAAAATCTGTTGTTAGTAAAATTATTCAGGCCCATAATCAATGATTAGGTGACTGGACAACTTGAAATTTCCAGCTGTGGTTTTGTAAATGGTAGGCCATTCCCAGGTAAACGGACTTAAATCAGTTTTGAAGATGTGATTAAAGAAGTGGACAGAATTGACTCTTGGTTATTTAAATTTCTGAAGGTTTTTGATGAAGTCTCTCATCAGATTCTGTTCGCTAAGCTTAATGTTCCTGGAATTGATGGAAATTATCAACCTTTTTAGGAAATTGGCTGAGCAGGAGGGACTGTAACTGACATATCAGGTGATGGTGAGCTACCACCTTCAACCGCTGCAGTTCTTGGTGTGTAGGTACACCCATAGAGTTGTTAGTAAGGGAATTCCAGGATTTTGTATCAGTGACACTGAAATAATAGTGATACAGTTCTAGGTTAGCTCGATGTATGACCTGAAGGAGAAGTTGTGAGTGGTGATGTTCCCATGCATCTTCAGTTCATGTTCTTCCATCACACTCCTGCCTTGTGTAATGTGGGAGACATTGGGGGATGTGAGTTACTTGCTGCAGGATTTCTATCCTCTGACCTGCTGTTGTGGGCACAGTATTTATGTGGTGGTTCTGGTTCACTTTCTGGGTAATGGTAATGCCCAGGACATACTGATAGTGAGATATTCAGCACCGGTAATGCAAGTGAATATCAAGTGATGAGATTCTCTCTTGTGGGAGGTGGTAATTGCCAGGCATTTGTGTGGTGCAAATGTTATTTGTTGCCCATCAGGCCAAGCCTGGATGATGTTCAGGTCTTGCATGAATAGGTATGGATTGTTTCAGCATTAATGGTGTTAATGTTGTGTAAACATCCCCACGTCTGACCTTATGCTGGAGAGAGAGTTATTGACGAAGCAACTGAATTTGTTGTAGTTTGGACAGTACCTAGAGGAACGCCTGCAGAGATGTCCTGGGACTAGGCTGATTGATCTCCAGTAATCACCATCATCTTCCTTTATGCTAGGTATGACTCCAACCAGCTGTGTTTTCCCTTTCTATGGCATTCGTATCCTCTAGCATTGTTGGATCATAGGTTTTAATTTTTCATTTGTTTACCATGGTAGTCAGTTACTGATCGTACTCAAACTGGCAGAGCCTGCCTGTGTACCTTTTTTTAACAGTAAAATACAAGTAAATTACTCTCAGAAGGAAAACCCAAACAAGTTATATTGTACAGAACTATTTGAAATAGTCTTATAACAAATTTAACAAAGTTAGATTCAACCTTCTTACTCCATAACAACTTTACAGATACTCCACCTCACTGTTGTCTCCACACTGAAATGTTATAATGTGTTTACTTTCTGGCAAGGTTCTGTGTGCACAAAATACTAATCTCTTCAGCTAATACTTGTTCATGTGACCCTTAAATAAGCAGCTATTTCAGCACCCATATCTCTGCACCGTTCTGCACATGCGTGGTGTCAGCTGCTGACAGAGCAGCTTTCTGTGAGAGGTACTGTACAGAGAGCAGCTTTCTTATAGTTTTTACATGAAGTGTGTTAAATTTACTTTTGTTTCATTAGTAAATATGATTTCAACCTTCATTCACACTGTGCTGTACTTTGCGTTAGACTTTTGGGTGATTTTTGAGCGATCATGAGTGAATTTTCTTTTGTTGCCCTGCCCCAATCCCACTTTTCTCAAAGGCCCCATTCTTTATATGAAGTGATTTTCTATTAAGCGAGGTTTCAGTGGAATGCAACTACGGCATTATAGGAGGACTACCTGTAGTTTGTTGGTCGTTTTAATTGTGATTAATTGCAGCATTAAAAGGATGCCTACAGTAGAATGGACAAACTCTTGTTAAGAATTCAGTATCTATGAGGTGACTCAAACTGCGGGTTTCTGACTGTTCAATGTGCCTAAATGGTGGGGCAGATGGCACAATGCAGTTTTGATGAATCTTTTGCCTTCCAGTAATTTTCAGATTTCTATTTTAACTTTGTAGATGTGAGCATTGCTTGTTGCTTTCTGATTTTTACATAAGTAAGCCTGAGCATTAATTATTGCAGCAAAATCCAACTCCTTATGCCTCATTAATGTTTGAGCAAAGTATACTTCTGTTCAAGTTTGATAGTTTCACCTATTGTAAATAATTTCAACTCTGGACAAGAGACCCTGTAAGATGGAATCACTTGGAAGTGGTGCCATATATGGAACATGGGAATTGTTTGATAATAAAACACCAATGGCCAGCATGCCTTCTGTTATGCTGTTATGGCATATGGATTTTACCAAATTGAACTCCCGAAAATAAAGATTCATTGTTTGTTCTGGATGTTAATGTACTTGCCAAGTTATAGATAAATTGATAAATGATCACAAAAGCATCAGTTTTGAAGCCTCCTGTCCAATCCAATGTAATGCATTGGCTTTGCTTTAATGTCGTTCAGTTTTTCATGTATTTTACGTTAGTTGTCTTTATTGTTGAAACCCTAGGAATCGTTCCAACACACACTCTTTAAATGGGCAGAAGAACTTAATTCTTTAAGTCGGATTCAGGATATATTTGACTGCTATGAACAGGCCTTGGAGCTCTACCCAAATAATGAAGTAATATGGAACAGTATGGGAGAACATTTATTTAGGTTAGTGATAGCATTTCCCAATTGTTTTTGAATATCTGTTATATTAAGTGGTTATATAATATCGTTTGTATAATACTTTTATCTATCTCCTTAACAGCTTTTATTGTGACTTTCTGTCGTCCTCAATACCCATAGTAAATTTAGTGAACATGAGCTGTGAGTATTGGTACGCTTAATTGTTAATGCCAGTACAATGTAGCCCAATCCTGTCTTTGTCTAAGATTCACAAATATCAACTTTCCAGCAAGTTGATTTCTTTTAAAAAAAAAACCCCTTATTGTATGGTTCTATGGATGATGATTGATCACCAGTATGTTGCCCAGGTGGGATTATTAACATCCTTAAAATTTTCTTTGTGTTGTTCAGTATCACCGCTCAATCTGACCCCATTGCACACCCAATGCTGTGTCGCTGCAAGGTGGTGTTCATAAGGACTGGCTTTTAAAGAAGATAACTAAGATATACTATTATTGTGTTGTAATTGTATGGTAATGTCCACTGTAATTATAGTCTGTCCAACATTTACTTTAACTTTCTTCATCCAAGTTAGCACAGATCAATAATTGAACCTTTGGCTATATGTCTCAGCCACTTGTTGGATAGTTTGATGATTCGAGAGGAGTTTGTTAGATAGAAGCAGAACTGTGATTCAGATGAAGCATATCGAGTTTCTAAACTTTATGTGCTGCTATGAATTGCAGCCCCTATTTGTCACCGTACTTGAAATCAGCTAATTGGAGTTGTCGAGTCCTACAGCATGGACTCTGACTGTAATTAACTGGTCCATGCCAACTGAAATGTTCGTTCATGCTAACCTCATTTCTCTCCACGTGACCCAAATCCTTCTAATCTTTTCCTATCAATGTGATTGGCCAAATGCCTGGTTGTCCAGGATCACCTCGACATTCTTAAATAAACATGAAAGATTTTATTATACAATGAAATGTTGTGGAGGTCCCTCTGCTCCGGGTCCATCCGAGGGAAGGGTTGAAGCCAATATTTAACCTTCAACCAATATCTCTGAAACCAGTCATGATCAATATACCGTTGCTGTTTGTGGGCCCCTCCCCTTATTGACATCTTGAGGTAAGTTGCGATGTTGTATTTCAGAATGAGAAAATATGTTTACATTTAGTTTTATCTTTCAAATACCTTTTTGATATTGAAACATCACAAAGATAGTAGTATGCAAATATATTCTCATTTACTATAACTTCTCCCTTCAGAAATGAAATAAATCTATCATTATTTTAAAAAGAGAATGTTAACAGTATATGTTGCTCAACTATAAATGTGATTGTTTCAAATTTCCCACTTCAGTTCTATTCCTGAGCTGCAGTTGTAGAAGCACTGGAAAACGTATTATATTACCCATTTGACTAGCCTTCATATGCATCAATGTGCAATTTAATGACATTGCAATTGAATTGGTTTCTGCCGTCTTTTAATATTCTCATGCATAAGGTTTGGATAGAGTGAGTGTGAGGTAACAGAAGGGCGATGGTGGATCATGGATGCAGAGCAGGGAAGGACATTGAGCTTCTTCCTGCATTGCTGGGTTCTGCATTCATATTGAACCTGGTGGAAACCTTCGGACTAGGTTGCGAGAGGGTCTGGTGTCGTAAACGTTTCCACAGGCAAGAGGTCAGCCCTTCTCGGTACTTTGTCCACCAGGATCTCCAGGTATCTGTTGACAAAGGATGTTGGGGTGACTGACAGGAACCATGCAGGGCAGCTCTGGGCCACAATGCTTGAATTGGTGTAAAACTGGCACCGGTGCCAGGGATCCAGAGAGGTACTGACCATGGTAAGAGCTTTCTTCTGTAGTAAGTGGGAAAATGGGACAAGCAGTGCAGTGTCGGGGCATGGTTTAATAGTAACGCGGGACACTTGAGTAGGTAGTGTGAGAAACGTGGAGGAGCTACACAGAGAGAAACCCTTCAGGAAGCTCACTGAAACTGAGACACAGCTGATTTCTGGTAAATTTCAGACTCAGATCTTTCTAAGTTATCTCGGACATGCCTACTTTCCAGTTTAACAGAGGTAGATTGTGGGCAAGGATGACTAAAGTACGCTTGGGAAATTACTCAGTTGTTATACATGCTGAAGCCTGGTGAATTTTCTTGTTGCATCTTTGCAAAGTTATCTCATTAACTAATTATCCCTGTGGTACCTCCTCATTCTATTATAGCCCCATTTTACTACTCATATCCAGAATAACTTAGCATTGCCAGATAATTGCCATTTTATGTGGAAGGCTATTGAGGACCCAGTCACCCACTGTTAGCCTGGAACTGTCCTGCATAATTCCTGGCATGAAGCCAAGGGAAAATTAGCCCTTCACTTTGCAAGCAGAGGCTTGGAGGTCTTGGTGGACAGGCTGGTGCAGAGGCAAAACAAATTGCTGGAAAAACTAAGCAGGTCTGGCAATATCTGTGGAGAGAAATCAGAGTTAACATTTCAGGTCCAGTGACCCTTCCTCAGAACTAGTAGAGAAGAGAAATGCCCTTGTCCCCCCCCCAGCAACAGAGAGTCACAATACCGGACTCTGCTAGCCTGGTCTGAAGTTTTACCTGGGTCAGTATGGTCTCCTCCATCTGGAGAACTACTCAGCAGTATAGGAAGGTGAATTTCTCCATTCCATCAGGCAAGTGCCATCATCTTCATTCTGAAACCTGCCTCTCTCTGACCATGCACCCATTTCCCACTTGGGCTTATGTTCCGTCATGCAAGATTTTTCCTCATTTATCAGCTACACGAAGCCGTTATGAGAAGAGGTTCCTGATTCTGGCTGCCCCAAGTTGCTGACTGATAATGTCAAAGCTTCTGGACTAAAGTCAGAGACTACCATACACTTAATTTGCCAGGATACCCTGACTGGACTCTATCTATCTTGCCTTGACTGAGGATTGCTGACAAGCCTGACGTGTTTTCTAGCTGCACTAAACACTAAGGTGATACAGCAGTGCTGTGAGCCTGGTAGCTCTGCTGAGGGTGAAGGTGCAAAAAGGAAAAGCAAGGCAAGGATGCTGAGAGTATCCAGGTTGGCTTAGAGTGAGTGAGTGGTAAGAGAGTAGGTGAGCAGCCCTGAGGTGCAGCCTAGTCGTGTCAACAAGCTGGATGTATGTCTCTGAGTGCAAAGTGTCCTTGTGGTGGTATTACCACGATAGCTGCCGTTGTAGCCTAAGATGCAGTATTAAGTGCTGGAGTACTTAGAGAATGGATTGTATGTAGATGCTGAGTGTTCTTGGAGATGGTACATTTGTGGATGTGGGGTGTGTGAGACAGGTGCCCATGAAGAATGCATTCAGATGTTAGTGCCTGGTATCCAGTGTGAAGATCCTTTAGAGTAAGCAGCAAAGTATCCTTTCTGATTTCTATGTTGAGAACTCTTGGGGTCCAGTTTACTTGTGGTGGGTAGAAAGCTGCATATTAATGAGATGAAATCTGCAGCTCATGAGGTCGTTAAGTAACAATCGGCACTTCCCAATGAGAATCTCTCCCTGTTACCTCAAAGTTAGTTAAAAGATGCAGCGAGTTGTTCCTGATGTCAGGGTAGGCCTTGCTTGACTTCCTACACAATTTTGCCATGTTTCTTGCCATGGTCCATGTCGTTCAGATCATCCAAGTTTTCACTGAGATTCAAGAAGGTAGTTCACCATTACTTACGTGAGGGAAATTAGGGATAGGAAATTAATGCTATGTGAAAGAATAAAATCAACGTTGAGACTGATTAATTTCTGATTAATGGTGACCCTCAGGGTGTTAATAGTGGGAGACTCTGATGGCAATGCTGTTGAACATTGGGGCAGATGGTCAGACTTTCTCTTGCTGGATTTGGTCATTGCCTGACAGTTTTGTGCTGCAAATGTTAATCGTCACTTCTCTGCCCAAACTGGATGTTGTCAACACTTTGCAACATCTGGCCACAGACTGCTTAATTTTGATGACTTGTAAATGGATTTAACACGGCAATCACCAACAACCATCCTACCTCCAACTTTATTATTGAACAATGGTCATTTGATGGTGCAGCTGAAGATGGGTGGACCTAAGATACTATCCTGAGAAATTGCTACAACGATAACACAAAAATGGGAAAATAAGTGAAGTGGCATTGAAAGAGACAAGCAGAGTTAACATTCCAAGTCACGAGAACTGATCAAACTTTCTTGGAACAAATTCTTTGACCTGAAACGTTGTGTTTCTCTTATCAGGTGCTGCCTAACCTGCTGATTATTTTTTGCCAGGTTTTTTTGATCTTCAGATTTCCAGTATTTGCAATCTTTTACTTATGTATTACAGCTACAGTAATGTTGGGAACTTGAGGTGATTGGTCTCGAACAATCAGAACTCTTCTGCTAAGTATGACTCCAGCTTGGTTTTTGACCCATGTCTTAAACTTGTCCCATAATGAGCTTGATAAATTGATTTATATGTTATTTCACTTTGAGTATTTCCACTTGTAGATTCAACTGTCTCATAAAGCAAACATTCACGAAAGATTCTGGACTGTTAGCTTGATTTATATACAGTACTTTTGCTATTGTTCACAAGAATTCAAAGCTGACTCCAGTAAATCATTTATTGCAAGGGCAGATTTGTTAGTCACATTAGTTTTCGCAGGCTACATGAGACTGGGCGTCAGACCATTCATCCACTTGGAGGACCGCACAGAGCTGAACATCTGGTGAACAGAACCCAACCCTACTGCAACAGATGTTCAAAGTTAATAGCCCTGGCCGCTTTCACAAGTATGTCGTGATTGTCTCGCCAATTTGTACAGGGCCTGTTCTAGACCAAATTATAACGTGAAAACAATTCCATTTGAATCACTAAGTGAAAACAGGATGGGATGCATACATATTGTGTAAAGTGTACTTGTGGTGCAGTGGTACCTACTTTTGGGCCAGAAGGTCTGGTTTCAAGTCCAGCTGCCCCAGACATAGAGTATGGAGTTGTACAGCACAGAAACAGACCATCTTCTAGATGGTCTAACTCATTCGTGCCGACCAGATATCCTACACTGATCTAGTCCTATGTGTCAGCATTTGGCCCTCGAAACGCTTCCTATTCATGTGCTTTTTATCCAGATGCTTTGTAAATGTTGTAATTGTAACCGCCTCCGCCACTTCCTCTGGCAGCTTGTTTCGTACCTGCACCACCCTCTATGTGAAAATGGTGCTCCTCAGGACCCTTTTAACTCTTTCCCATATGCCATAACATAATGGAACAAGTTGATCTGGATTTGGACATGTGGCAAGTAACATTTACGTCTTACGAATGCCAGGCAATGACCATCTTCGATAAAAGACCATCTGATCACTGCCCCTTGAAATTCAATGGCACTATCACCACTGAATCTGCCACTGTCAACATCTTTGGGGTTACATTCACTAGAAAATCATCGGTCCCATCACGTAAATGCAGTTTTTTTTAAAAAAGTCAATGCAGCGAGGAACTCTGCTCCTGATTCCCCAAGCCAGTCTACCATCGAAAATCGCAAGACGGAATCACTTTCCTGGATGAGTACAGCTCCACAAAAGTCAAGAAGCTTGACACCCTCCAGGACAAAGCAGTCTGTTTGATTGGCACCACATCCACATCCTCCACTACTGAAGTTCAGTAGCAGCACTGTATACTACTTACAAGGTGCAGTGCAGAAATTCACCAAAGACACCAAGAAGCATCTTCCAAACCCACAACCATTTCCATTTGAGAAGGACAGGGCAGCAGATAGATGAGAGTGCCACTATCTGCAAGATCCCCTCCAAGCTGCTCACCATCTGACTTGGAAATGTATCGGCTGCTCCCTCGGGGCATCGTGGGTTAACCCACGATACACGAACTACAGCGGTTCAAGAAGGCAGCTGGCCAAGGGCAACTAAGGTTGGGCAGTAACGACTGGTCAAGCAGTAATGCCCACATCCCACGAGTAAATACAAGAAAAAATAATTTATCTACATATATTGTACATATATGGACAAACTGTTGCTACAAAACTGCAGCCAAATTGGAAAAACCAACAAACTGCAGATGCTAGAAATCTGAAACAAAAACTGAAATTGCTCAAGAAACTCAGCAGGTCTGGCAGCATCTGAGAAGAGAAAGCAAGAGTTAACGTTTCAGGTCCAGTGACCCATCTTCAGAACTCTTACTGGACCGAAACGTTAATTCTACTTTTCTCACCAAAATGTTGTCAGACCTGCTGAGTTTCTCCTGTTGTTTCGGTTTTCGTTAAGCAATCAAACTGAAATTAATATCTTTTGTTTTGGTCAAACTGAAGTTGGCGCGGTAATCTATTAAACAGCTGACCTTTCTAAACTATTTAAAGTATTGTTAGTTGATCCTGTATGTGTATGATAGCTATTGTAATCATTTTCTTACGAAAAATGTTTGCGTACAAAAAATATTTTTTTTATATATCCATTGTATCCAAAAGTTAAAGTTAATTCGCTTGACTGTCTTTGTCTTTGCTCTGTGTGCAGTTTGGGGTTCCGAGATGAAGCTGCCGGCTATTTCCACAAGTCTATTAAGCTCAATCCTGACTACGCTGAGGCAAGGGAAAATTTCTATCGTGTGGCCAACTGGCTAGTGGAACGCTGGCATTTTTTAATGCTGAATGATAAGAAGAGGAATGTCGCCTATCAGAGAGCAATCCAAAAAACAGTGCAGTCTGGTTGTATGTCTGTTCTTGATATTGGAACAGGAACTGGTATTCTCAGGTGTGCCTTCATGTGTGTTGTTCTGATTGTGTATGTTTATTAAATGGACCTATGTTTCTGTATGCATATTATAAACATGGATTTGGAAAGGCAACGCTATGAATGGAAGAAATGAAAGGTGCCAAGTATAAGTGAAAATAAGTGGAGAATATAGGTTTGAGTGGGCCAAAGGATGACAGGTGATAAATCTATGTTTGGAGCAACTGCTAAAATTAACTTGCAAACGAACAGCCATAATCATAGAATCATACAGTATGGAAGAAGCTTAGATATGATCAGTTTGTTGTGGGATTGTTTTCACTTGCTGCTTATACTGTTGGCATGCAAGTTGTCCTGTTTGGTCGCTTCACCAGGTTAGCACCTCATTTTTAATATGCCTTGTGTTACTCCTGCACATCCTCCTGCACTCTCCATTGCACTAGGGTTGATCTCCTGACTTGATGGTAATGATTGAGTGGAAAATATGCTGGACCGTGAGGTTGCATCTTATGCTGGAGTACAATTCTGTTGCTTCCAAGTGTAAAAGACAGTTTACTGGCTGTTTAAGTTCATGCCTCATTCTCATAATAAAGATCAATTCAAGACTGGTCAAGTCACAAGAGGTATTAAGATAGTCCAAAATGGTGGATCTAATCAGTTGTCAGTATTAATTGTAACTATGTGGAAGGGATTGAAAAAAACAAATGAGTTCAGAACCAATGCATTTGTAGAAACAGGACTTTGTGTTGAGCATACAAAATATATAGTAACAAGAAATAATTTCTTCATAGTAACGAAATAATTTCTGGGATCTTAATTGGTTTCAAGGTTTGTGTTGAAGTTGAAGAAATACATGAAAGAACAAAATTTGTTAAATTTTATAGTTTCAGGTGATACATGAAAGGCAAACAAAATCCAAAGATGTACAGGTCAGGTGAATTGGCCATGCTAAATTGCCCATAGAGATAGGTGCATTAGTCAGGGGTAAATATAGGGTAGGGGAATGGGTCTGGGTTGGTTACTCTTCTGAGGGTCGGTGTGGATTTGTTGGGCCGAAGGGCCTGTTTCCATACTAAAGGGAAACTAATCTGAACTTGGAAAATTGTTTGCCATATTTTTGCTTCCTCTCCTTAAGATCTTGTTTTTGTGATTTTTATTTTCTCTCCCATACAGTATGTTTGCAAGGAAAGCTGGAGCTTCTCATGTGTATGCTTGTGAGCTGTCCAAGACCATGTATGAACTTGCCTGTGAAGTGATAGCTTCCAACCAAATGGCAGGACAAATCCAGGTTCTGCACATGAAATCATTAGACATGGAAGTACCTAAAGATCTCCCCAGCAGGTACGTTCCATCACAACTTAGCAAATATACTTATGTATTAGCTATATATAACCTTCTAACAATCTGCTTCTGATTTTTATCAACTCACCCTATAGCTAAAAGCTGTAAAGAAGAAACTTGATCTGTTTTAGCTAGTTTAAATCAAATACTGTTGTTATAATCTTTGTGCTTCAACTTTATTAACTAGTTTGTAAAAGTTGAATTCAGTGAAAAATTTTTATTTGAGAAAAATGTCCATCATGATTGGGAGACACTTCAATGTACCAAAATGAAATTGTACGAGATGTTGTTAGAAGTCACCACCAGTGAGCACAGGAAGTCCCTTCCTGACACCAGCATGTATTGCAAAAGCTCCTGGGCTTCTGATGATTAAAGCTTGTTAAGTGTTTTGTTGACTGCCAACTCACTTCGCAGGTGTTCACCAAACAAGCTAGCCATTAAGAAATCTTGACATGAAAACCAGAATGCAGTATTCCTGATGAATATGCTCGAAACGTTGACTCTCCTCCTCAGATGCTGCCCGACCAGCTGTGTTTTTCCAGCACTGCGCTTTTGGGTTATGAAAGCCAGAGTGGGTACCTGCTGAATTCAGCTGACTGCTTTCTCCAAAGGGCCTCCAGGTTGGATGCTGGGCAACATCATCTCAGGGCAGGCTATCTGGCCACCAGCCACATGAATTCCACTTGCACAGACATTGGATCTGACTTGTACCAGCTTCAAAGAGCCCTCATGGCATATCTCTAACCACTTAGAGGGCCTTTCCTCATTTTAATGATGTACTTCTGGACACAATGACATCTATATTTGTAATGCTGCTGCAAGGATATTTTGTTTTCAGAGCACTCAGCCCATGGACTGGACCAGTCTACATTTTTAGGATGTTTGCTTGTTCTCTTCACACTGACACAGAGACTATGCAAATGTTCTCCATATTCCTGCTTTGCCTTCCCTTGCCTTCTCTCTTTGTGCTTCACCCATTAGCCAGAGATACCAGGTTCACATTGCTTTTATCTTGACTTGTCTCGTAGAGCTGACACAAAGGCAGTTTGTCATGGTTGTCAGAAGGCCTCAGTCAAATCAAGGGGTTGGATTTCACTTGGGGTCCCTGGCACAGTCATTTAGGGGCATCCTCTGATACCAGTCCAGTGCTCTTTTTTTAAAATTCACTTATGGGATGTGGACCTCATGGGAACCAGCATTTATTGCCTATGCTGAGTTTCCTTTGAGAACATGGTGGTGAACTGTCCACAATATCACTGGGAGGGAATTCGAAGGTTGTGTCCTACTCAACTTGGAACCATTGGCAGTAGATGAATGGATTTGCAGCATACCAATGGTGTAGAATACAACATCAGTTTAGTAATTACAATCCTTACACACGCTTCATAGAGCATTATTATAATTTATGTTAAAATATTTTTGAGCAACTCTAGACTGAAGTTTCTGTTTTCAGTAACTTTATTGAGAAAATAGACTGCACTGAAATGTACTAAATGCACTAATAAGCTTCATTCCTGATGAAGGGCTTTTGCCCGAAACGTCAATTCCCCTGTTCCTCGAATGCTGCCTGACCTGCTGTGCTCTTCCAGCACCACACTCTTGACCTGGATCTCCAACATCTGCAGTCCTCACTTTCTCCTGCACAAACATGTCAATATCACTTTATACTCTCATCAGTGCATTTAATGAAATTAGAAAAGACAGGAATTTTGGCTCCTATAATTTGTAATGTTGTTTCAGCGCTTTCCTTTCTTTTCTGTCAGGGTGTCGCTTGTTGTCACAGAGACTGTAGACGCTGGGCTATTCGGTGAAGGAATTGTAGAGAGCTTAATACATGCATGGCAACATCTTCTTCTCCCACCAAAGGTGTGTGTTTTATACAAGTGTGACTGAACATTTGAATAGTTAGAAATGTTTTCATGCTGTAATACCAAATTCAGCCCAGAGGTTTGATACTTGCATCCTTTTCCTAAAGTGGGTGTGTTTTTAATGATACGTTTTGAATGTAACCATGGTCACTTGGGTACATGTCAGAGGTCTTTTCTGACTAAATAAGTTTTATACATTCCCTACGTAGTTGAGTACCACTCAATTACCTGGATTACTTCTCTAGTTTGCCCAGAGTTTATTGGAAGTTTGTGTATGGTATACTGGCCCTTTTTAATGGTGATTGGAAACCAAATAATTGTATATTTTAATTGCTACAGTGATGTAGCACAGATCTTAATAAAAACTGTTAAGCAATTAGCAGACTATCATTGTCAAAGCAGTACTGCAACTGAGAATCTTCACTAGATAGATGATTATGTAATGATTTTTTAAGCTTCCTATAGCTTGTATTCCATAAAATAACCTGTAGTAATTCAAAATGTAGCAATTTTATACCAAAGTATGGAGATTTATACAATAAATAATTTGCATTTGTGTAACACCTTTCATGATGTCAGTGTTTCACTCAAATGATAAATTATTTCATTTAGAAGTAAATATGACATCTAATTTGCAAACAACAGTGACCCATAAACAACAAATAAGATGAATAATTGTTTTACCTGTTTTAATGACCCTAGTTAGAAAACCAAAATTTCTTTGGGACACAGAAACTCCTGCTATTCTTGGAATGCTATCACACAACCTATTCCATCCATCCAAACTTAATTTTTACAGTGTTCTAACAAGATCATTATCATTAGAGAAGCTGAAGTTAATATTGGTGGGCAGTGTGTGTGTGAGAGAGAGAGAGAGACTCTGAGACAGGAAGTCAGTGACTGGAGGTCCCCAAGGAGGTAGTTTGAAAGAAACAGTGACGCTACAGGAAAGCTGAAGGTTGGTTGGCTGGTGAGTAACTACCATTAGGATAAATAGGTGGAAATTAGAGAAGAGTAAGTTTTTCAAAATTTTATTTTAAGAGGTAAAGGTCTATTCTGTTATTATCTTGTGTTGTCTAGTAAGTGGCGACGAGGAGAGCCTGTAACTTGGTCAAACAGTTAATTAATTGAAAACTGTTAAGATGGTGTGTTGTGATTGCAGAATATGGGAGCTTACAAATGCCAGTATGATTTAGGACAAATACGTCTGCAGTAAGAGTTTGACCTCAGAACTATGGCTGAGCTAAATATACTGCAACCCACCAGGGAAGGGGAAAGTTAAGTGGATTCTCTGTTCAGGGAGACCATCACATTTCTTAGGATAGGGTCTTATGATGAAGCTAGTTGTCAAGGGCTGGAGGGTGTAGGTAATGGGAACCAGATGGTAGGAATGCAAGAACTTTATCCTTTGCAATTGTCCAACAGATTTGAAGGTTCTTTCACCTTCTTTGGATGCGAGTGGGGTAAATGTGCGAACTGACTGAGGCACTGTAATATGAGAACCTATTAAACAGGAATGTAGCAGTAGTAGGAGATTGTGTACTACATTTCTCTGCAGTTGAGAGCAAGTGTCCAGATGGTTGTGTTGCTTGGCCGCTACCAGGATTTGGGGATACCTACTCCAGGGTGAGAGGAACCTGCAGTGGGATAAAGTGGATCCCATTGGTGTGGTCCGTGTAACATATTGACGAGAGATCAAAACTAGGAAAGAAGTTCTGTTGAGTGAGTGTGAGTAGCTGGAGGCCAAATTAGAAAGCAACATCTCAAAGGAATGACCTCCTAATTGCTCCCTGAGCCAGGTGGAAATTGGTATATGGTAAATAGCATTAGAGAGACGGATGTGTGAAAGAAATAGATTTCAGTTCAAGGGGCACCAGGAAAGTGGGAGCTATACCGTTGAGATGGCCTATATCGGAAACATGCTGGAACCAGCATTCTGATATCAACCATGAAATAATGGATTTTTGAAACTGAAATAGTGTTGAAATAATCTGTTTAGTTTATTTGACGAGGTAATGTACAAGTAACTGCAAGTAATGCTGTTTAGCTTTCCAAGAGGTATTTGTTAATGTGCTTCATCAAAAGTAGTTGCACAATATAGGAGTGCATGGAATTGTTAACATGGTAAACATGGGTAAAGACTTGATTAGCTAACAGGAAATAGAATAAGGATAAATGGGTCGTCTTTGGATTGGCAAGTGCCATCTGATCAGTGCTGGGTGACAGCTATTAACAGTCTGTATCAGTTATTTAGATGATGGGACCTGCTATAAGGTGTGATAACCAAGTTGGCAGATGTTGCAAAGATAGATGGGAAGCCGAGTAGTGAGAATGGCACATATGGTCTGCAGTGGAATACAGACAGATTACGTAGAGTGTACAGAAACTTGGTAGTTGGAATATAATGTTGGAAATTGAGGTTATGTACTTTGCAGGAATAACAGAGGAGCTCAATATTATTTAAATGGAGAAAGTACACAGTTACAGAAAAGAGGAATTTGGGAGTCCTTATTCCGTGAATCACAAAAAACAAGCACTCAAAATCGGCAGGTATAGAGCAAAGATGTATGGAATGTTGGCCTTTGTTTCAAAGGCAATTGAGTTTGTTTTAAAAGCCGTGACCAAGAAGATAGATGAAGATGGAGCAGTAAACCTTTTTCTACATAGACTTTAGCAAGGCCTTCTTTAAAATTCTGCATGGTAGACTGGTTAGGAAAGTTAGATCACATGGGATCCAGGGACAGCTAGCCAACTAGATACAAAATTGACCTGATGATCGGAGATTGTAGAGACAGAGGGTGGTGGTATGGGGTTAATGTTCAGACTGTGACCCAGCGGTTGTTCATTATTTATATAAACAGCTTGGATGAGAATATAGGAAGCATAGTTAATAAGTTTGCCGATGACACCAGTTATTGGTGGCATAGTGGAGAGTCAAGTAGAATAATGAGATCTTGACCACCTGGGCCAGTGGACTGAGGAATGGCAGCTGGAGTTTAATTTAGATAAATGTGAGGTGATGCCTTTTGATAAGACAAACCAGGACAGGAGTTGCACAATTGATGGCAGGGCCCTGGGCAGTGTTATCAAACAGGGAGACCCATGGCTGCAGGTCCATAGTTTCTTAAACGTGGCAGGAATATGTTTGACATGCTTGCCTTCATCAGACAAAACATTGAGTATAGGAGTTGGGATGTTACCTAACAGCTGTTCAAGACATTGGTGAGGCCACAGTACTGCTTGCATTTCTGGGTCACCCTGCTATATAAAAAGGATGTTATTAAATTTGGAAAGGGTACAAAAGAGATTTACAAGAATATTACCAAGACGGGAAGCTTTGATTTATAAGGAAAGGTTGGGAATTTTTTTTCTTGGAGCATAGGAGGCTGAGAGTTTACTTTATAACAGTTTAGGGCCATAGATCAACTGAATAACCATGATCATTTTCTCAGGGTAGGGGAGTCCAAAGGCTAGAGGCCATAGGTTTAAGGTGAGAGGGGAAGTCGTAGAGGTAGGTACAACTACAACATTTCAAAGTTATTTCGACAGGTCCATGGATAGGAAACGTTTAGAGGGAATAAAAACCAAAACAACTGCAGATGCTGTAAATCAGAAACAAAAACAGAAGTTGCTGGAAAAGCTCAGTATGCCTAGCAGCATCTGTGCAGAGAAATCAAAGTTAACGTTTCAGGTCCGGTGACCCTTCCTCAGAATTGATGGTAGCTAGGAGAATGTTGGCTTATATGCACAAGACATGGTGGTGGGAAGGAGTAAGAAGTAAACTATAGGTAGGGATAGAGCCCACAGAGTGAGAAGAGCAATTGAACAGATAAAGATGTCGATAACAATCCTGGCTGGGAGGGTAAATAGTTGTTAATGGAGACTGTTAGTGGCTAACTATGGGTACTGTGTAAAGGCAGAGTATGTGATAGCAAGGCTTGGTGTGTGTGGTAGGAAGCTAGGACATGAGGAGTTCAGGCCCTAAAATTATTGAACTCTATATTGAGGGGGGGGGGTGCGCTGCAGGGCCCCCAAGCAGAAAATGAGAGGTGGTGTTCTTCCAGCTTACACTGACCTTTGCTGGAGCAGCATTGGCCTCAGTTATACCTGTCTCTTCATGGGGTATGTGGAACATTCACGTTCCAGTCCTGCTCTGGCCCCCGTCCACAACTTTTTCTTCAATATATTGATAAAATCACCGGTGCTGTTTCTCTGTCTCATCCAGAATTGGAAAAGTTAATTTATTTCGCTTCCAATTTCCACCCTGCCTCCCAGAGCCCCAAGGCACATTCCCCTGCAACAGCTGAAGGTGTAACACCTGCCCATTTACCTCCTCCATCCTCAGTATCCAAAGGCCCAAGCGTACCTTCCAGTTGAAGCAGCACTTTCCCTGCACTTCTCACACCTGAGTCTACTTCATTCACTGCTCACAGTGTGGTCTCCCCTGCACTGGGGAAACAATGTGTAGTCTAGGTGACTGCTCCGCAGAACACCTACGCTCCGCCTGCAAAAAGGACCCTGAGCTTCCAGTTGTCTGCCACTTTAACATCCCACCCTGTACCCTGGCCGACATCTCTGTCTCAGGCTTGCTACAATGCTCCAGCAAAGCTCAGCGCAAGCTGAAATAACAACACCTCATTTCCCACTTGGGGACCCTACAGGCCCCCTCGACTCAATAAGGAGTTCAATAATTTTAGGGCCTGACCTCCCCTACCACACACCAGGCCTTTGTTGTCACGTAGGAGAAAGTGAGGTCTGCAGATGCTGGAGATCAGAGCTGAAAAATGTGTTGCTGGAAAAGCACAGCAGGTCAGGCAGCATCCAAGGAGCAGGAGAATCGACGTTTCGGGCATAAGCCCTTCTTCAGGAATGAGGAAGGGCTTCTGCCCGAAATGTCGATTCTCCTGCTCCTTGGATGCTGCCTGACTTGTCACATATTCTGCCATTACACAT
Source organism: Hemiscyllium ocellatum (assembly GCF_020745735.1). NCBI lineage: Eukaryota > Metazoa > Chordata > Chondrichthyes > Orectolobiformes > Hemiscylliidae > Hemiscyllium > Hemiscyllium ocellatum. The sequence goes on along the minus strand of NC_083401.1, from coordinate 161,190,323 downwards.
AGTTAGCCACTAACAGGGTCTATTAACTGTTCATCCTCCCAACCAGATCATTATAGACTCCTTTGTCTGTCCAGCTGTTCAACCCTCTCTTTGGGCTCTATCCCTACATATCATTTACTCCTTACCCCCTCTCCCTACACCATCTTATGCATATGGATAGAGACCAATTTCAAGTTTGGTATTCACAATTTAGTCCCCCAAAAGTCAAAACAAAACATTAATGGTTAACACAGGACTTCACATTGTGTTTTACAAGTCAAGGTAAATTTTGTAAAGTACAAAGTTGTTGATACTGTATTGGGGAAATGTTATTAAGCTATTCATTTGTGATTTGAAAAAGCTGTGGGTTGTCTAACTTAAATTTGGATTTCCAGTCTGAATACCCTTCTGAAATGTTGAGATTTGAAGAGATTCTCATCAAATGTTAAGTTTCATATCTTATTTCATTTGGCCTTAATCTAGAGAACTCACTGGACCTTAAAGTGATTTTCGGAAGACCAGTCAACATAAATAAAATATTCCAGATGCACAAATTGTGAAATAAGAGCTGAGAATATGATAGTCTCTTGCTGGATCTGTGCTGAGCTAACTGACAGCTAGCTCTAGTATTTCCAATTCAGCTTAAGTCAGTGGATCTCCTGAACGAAATGGAGTAATTGTAGATGAGAGAGACCACCAGAACTGATCAGAGCTCAGGCAGTTTTTGCAATTGCAGCTTTCAATTGAGAGATGGCTAGTAGTGGTTCAGAGATGTGACAACAGCGTGAGCTCAATTTCCATTCTGGGCGAGATAAATTGGAGCTCTGTCCCTGAGAATGGAAGCCAATGGCATATCACTACGAACAAAAATTTGCCAAAAGCTGAGGAGAAAACATCATGAGACAATGAGTTGAGAAGCTGTTTGTAGGGAGAGCACATATGATGGTAGACAAAAATTCAAGATGATGGATTTAGTTAGACCTGTTGGGATTTTTGCATCCTTTAACGTAGTTGCAATCCCTCATAACATCAGTAAAAATGATATGTATTAAAATTACAATTCAGTCACCACTCAGTGGTCCTGAAGATATTTTCATAAAAGATTATAATGCCAGCACATCAGGTTGGGAAAAGAGGCCAATGTTGCCATGGGGTAATAGACTAAAGGCAGCCTAGGCTCACAGTTACTAAGGCTGCAGGGTCAGCCCTTTCCCCAGATCCCACACTGCCACCCAGTCTCCATCTGAACTCACTATGATGTCTTACAGCTCCAGCACCAGGTTGAGCAGCAATAAGTAATGGGTGAAGGCAGTGCTGAAATCTTCCCGCTCCAGGTAATCCTGGGTGTCCTGCATGCTCTCCTGTGCCTGAATCTGTGGATTGCTGATTATTGGGTGGTATACCTGGTGTCCTAGGATCACCACCACCTTGTTGTGATTCTGTTTGCGGAGCTGGGAATTTGTGTTGCAGACGTTTCGTCCCCTGTCTAGGTGACATGCTCAGTGCTTGGGAGCCTCCTGTGAAGCGCTTCTGTGATCTTTCCTCCGGCATTTCTAGTGGTTTGAATCTGCCGCTTCCAGTTGTCAGTTCCAGCTGTATGCTACAGTGTTCGGTATATTGGGTCCGGGTCGATGTACTTATCGATTCAATCTGTGGATGAGTGCCATGCCTCTAGGAATTCCCTGGCTGTTCTCTGTTTGGCTTGTCCTATAACAGTTGTGTTGCCCCAATTGAATTCATGTTGCTTGTCATCTGTGTGTGTGGCTACTAAGGATAGCTGGTCATGTCGTTTCGTGGCTAGTTGGTGTTCGTGGATGCGGGTTGTTAGCTGTCTTCCTGTTTGTCCTATGTAGTGTTTTGTGCAGTCCTTGCATGGGATTTTGTACACTACATTGGTTTTGCTCATGCTGTGTATTGGGTCCTTTGTCCTGGTGAGTTGTTGTCTGAGCGTGGCTGTCGGTTTGTGTGCTGTTATGAGTCCTACTGGTCGCAGTAGTTCGGAAATGTTCCAGATGTATGGTAGTTGGTTAGTCCTTTGGGTTGTGGCATGTCCTCGTTCTGTTGTCTTTCCCTTAGGCATCTGTTGATGAAATTGCGCGGGTATCTGTTTTTGGCAAATACATTGGATAGGTGTTCTTCTTCCTCTTTTTGCAGTTCTGGTGTGCTGCAGTGTGTTGTTGCCCTTTTGAATAGTGTCTTGATGCAACTTCGTTTGTGTGTGTTGGGGTGGTTGCTTTCATAGTTTAGGACTTGGTCTGTGTGTGTGGCTTTTCTGTATACCTTCGTGCTGAATTCTCTGTTCGGAGTTCTCTGTACCATCACATCGAGGAATGGGAGTTGGTTGTCCCTTTCTTCCTCTCTAGTGAATCGGATTCCTGAGAGTGTGGCATTGATGATCTGGTGTGTGTTCTCCATTTCTGTGTTTTTAATGATTACAAAGGTGTCATCCATGTATCTGACCCAGAGTTTGGGTTGTAATTGCGTTAAAACTGTTTTTTCTAACCTTTGCATTATCACTTCTGCTATGAGTCCCGAGATGGGTGAGCCCATGGGTGTGCTGTTGATTTGTTCATATATTTGGTTGTTGAATGTGAAGTGTGTTGTGAGGCACAAGTCCAGTAGTTTAAGTATGCCGTCTTTGTTGATAGGTTCAATGTCCTGTTGTCTGTTCTGTATGTCCAGCAGGTTGGCTATTGATTCTCTGGCTAGGGTTTTGTCGATAGAGGTGAACAGTGCCGTTACATCGAATGAGACCATGGTTTCTTCCTTGTCTATGTGTATGTTTCTGATGATGTCCAAGAATTCCTGTCTTGATTGTATAGAGTGTCTGGATCTGCTGATCAGGTGTTTCAGTTTCTGCTGTAGTTCTTTAGCCAGTTTGTGTGATGGCGTCCCTGGTAGTGATACTATGGGTCTGAGTGGGATGTCTGGTTTGTGCACTTTAGGTAGTCCATAGAATCTGGGGGTGTTGTTGCTTTCTGGTTTCATTCTCTGTAGGTCGAACCTGGTTATCTGACGGTTTTTTTGTAGATTCCTCAGTGTGTTGATTATCCTATTGGTGAGCTATGGGGTGGGGTCAGACTCCTTCTTTTGGTAGGTGTTGATATCTGCAAGTAGTTGTTGTGCTTTTTGGATGTACTCTGCTTCATTCAGGTTCACCGTCATTCTGCCTTTGTCTGCTGGTAGTATGATTATGTTCTTATCGCTTCTTAGTGCTTTTAGTGCTTCCCTCTCCTTGGTGTTGAGGTTGTGTGTTTGTCTTTTCCTTGTTATCAGAGGTACGATACTTTGTCTCACTGTTTGTTGTGTCTCTTCTGTCAGTCCATTGTTCCTGAGTGTGCACTCTAGTGCTGCTAGGAAGTCTACTGTCTTGGCGTCTCTGTGGTTGTAGTTGAGTCTCTTGGCCAGTATTGTTCTTTCCATGTCTGTGAGCTGTCTGTGGGAGAGGTTTCTAACCCAGGTGTGTGTTGTGGTGTCCTCTTTGTTGTGTGTTAGTTTGGCCAATTTTTCTTTTAATGCCGTTTTTTTAATCACCGCAAAAAAAAGGCATCAGACATCCCACTCAGACCCATAATATCACTACCAGGGACACCATCACACAAACTGGCTAAAGAGCTACAGCAGAAACTGAAACACCTGATCAGCGGATCCAGACACTATACAGTCAACACAGGAATTCTTGGACATCATCAGAAACATACACATAGACAAGGAAGAAACAATGGTCTCATTCGATGTAACGGCACTGTTCACCTCTATCGACAAAACCCTAGCCAGAGAAACAATAGCCAACCTGCTGGACATACAGAACAGACAACAGGACATTGAACCTATCAACAATGACGGCATACTTAAACTACTGGACGTGTGCCTCACAACACACTTCACATTCAACAACCAAATATATGAAAAAAATCAACGGCACACCCAGGGGCTCACCCATCTCGAGGCTCATAGCAGAAATGATAATGCAAAGGTTAGAACAAACAGTCTTACCACAAATTCAACCCAAACTCTGGGTCAGATATGTGGATGACACCTTTGTAATCATTAAAAACACAGAAATAGAGAACACACACCGGATCATCAATGCCACACTCTCAGGAATCCGATTCACTAGAGAGGAAGAAAAGAACAACCAACTCCCATTCCTCGATGTGATGGTACAGAGAACTCCGAACGGACAATTCAGCACGAAGGTATACAGGAAAGCCACACACACAGACCAAGTCCTGAACTATGAAAGCAACCACCCCAACACACACAAAAGAAGTTGCATCAAGACACTATTCAAAAGGGCCACAACACACTGCAGCACACCAGAACTGCAAAAAGAGGAAGAAGAACACCTATCCAATGTATTTGCCAAAAACGGATACCCCCGCAATTTCATCAACAGATGCCTAAGGGAAAGACAACGGAACGAGGACATGCCGCAACCCAAAGGACTAGCCACACTACCGTACATCAAAAACATTTCTGAACTGACAGCCAGACTGCTGCGACCAGTAGGACTCATAACAGCACACAAACCAATAGCCACTCTCAGACAACAACTCACCAGAACGAAAGACCCGATACCCAGCATGAGCAAAACCAATGTAGTGTACAAAATCCCATGCAAGGACTGCACAAAACACGACATAGGACAAACAGGAAGACAGCTAACGACCCGCATCCATGAACATCAACTAGCCACGAAACGACATGACCAGCTATCCTTAGTAGCCACACACACAGATGACAAGCAACATGAATTCGACTGGGACAGCACGACTGTTATAGAACAAGCCAAACAGAGAACAGCCAGGGAATTCCTAGAGGCATGGCACTCATCCACAGATTCAATCAATAAGCACATCGACCTGGACCCTTCCGCCTCAGATCACTTCAACCCCAGGGCATCAATGTGGACTTCAACAGCTTCCTCATTTCCCCTTCCCCCACTTCACCCTAGTTTCAAACTTCCAGCTCAGCACTGTCCCCATGACTTGTCCGACCTGCCTAGCTCCTTTTCCACCTATCCACTCCACCCTCTCCTCCCTGACCTCAATCACCTTCATCTCCTCCCCCACTCACTTATTGTACTCTATGCTGCTCTCTCCCCACCCTCCCCTGGCTTATCTCTCCACACTTCAGGCTCACTGCCTTTATTCCTGATGAAGGGCTTTTGCCCAAAACGTCGATTTTCGCTGCTCGTTGGATGCTGCCTGAACTGCTGTGCTTTTCCAGCACCACCGATCCAGAATCTGATTTCCAGCATCTGCAGTCATTGTTTTTACCTAGCTGAAACTGACAACCGGAAGCGGCAGATTCAAACCACCACAAATGCTGGAGGAAAGATCACCAAAATGCTTCACAGGAGGCTCCCAAGCACTGAGGATGTCACCTAGACGGGACAAAACATCTGCAACACAAATTCCCAGCTTGGCGAACAGAATCACAGCAACGAGTATCCGAGATACAAATCTTCTCCCAAACTTTGATCACCTCCTTCTGCTTGTAATCCCCTGTTCTGTTTCTTTGGTCCCTTCCTGACTCAATGGCTACATCAGCGGAAGCTCCTACTGTCTATTTTGCTCAAGGTCAGTCTAACCTTATTCAATTGTGACTGTCTCAGAGGCCACTGGGAGTGGCTTTACCAGATCCTGATAACAGGTAATATCAGTGGTTTAATGTGCCTCTTAAAAGTCTGACCACTGTTCACCAATCTAAGTGTCTCAGCACCAGTAATGACAACTCTCTGCCACTGATTGAGCAGTTGAGTTTAATTCCCCATTTCTAAGGCTGTATTCATTAGGACTTAGGACACTCTGCTGTGTTCATGACAGCTGCAACATGTCATGTTCTTCCATTTTCCCTGTACCACTCATTGAAACTCTAAAACTGATGCTCAAAAACCTGTTTGAGTGGCTTGCTGGTTACATTCTCTCTCTTCCACCCCCCCCTCCCCCCATCCTATTTGCACCTTCCTTTTAAAGGTTCCATGATATAATGGAGATCAGAATCTAGTGATGCTGTCTGAGAATCCTATAACCAATGTGTGGCCACAAATTATTTACACTCATTTTCAAATTCAGTGGAAGGTCACTCCCAAGGTAGTAAGAGTGGTGATGAGAACCACTGTAAACTTTCCAATGTACACTCACTAAATTGATGCTTGTACAAGGCAGGTCAGCCCTCCAAGCAAGCGGCATACAGCCTGCCAGTTCTCTCAGGGTTTAAAGTGTACCAGCAACCCTGCACCATAGTTGGGGAGTTCCAAAGACCACAGCCAACCCACACATGACTTCTCTGGAAAAAGGGAAGTGTTTGTATTGAGGGTGGGGGACATCCAATTTGGCAACAAATTGGAATTATATTGAGACAAGTGTCTCGTTAGTTTTATTTGAAGGCATGTGAAGGGTTCATTCAGATTGGAAGAACGTGGCGAAGCAGTACGAAATAGTTACAATTCTAAAAGGGGTTCAGGATCCGAAGGAGCTGGGGTTATCATTGAAGGTGTCAGGACAGGTAGAGAAAGTGCTACCTGTTTGCATTTCATTGGTAATTATTTTTGTCTTCGAGTTGAGAGACTCTTTGTACTGGAGAATAGAATCCTTTCCTTGCACCCCTAAGATCGATATTGTAAGTACTAGACAAGAATAAGAGAGTTTGAACTTATTTATACCAAAATTCTTTATGTACCACCCAAAAATGTGAGGTACCTTCTCTATTTCTTTTTGCAGACAATCTTATGGACCGTGTCAGCAAGATAAATAATCAGTGCCAAATTAGAGAGGTTGTGTTGGAACTGCTCCCCCCTGAAAAATATTGTTTCACTTAAGTTCCTCATTCTCAACAGATAAGATGAGTCTCCCACCCGTCCTGCACACAGAAAAAAACTTTGGTCTGGAATTGAACCAATGTTCTGAGCTCTAACTCACTGACCATTCGGTCATCGGGGTTTTCACAGTTGCCAAGTGGAAGAAAATCTGCAGACGTGTATTTTAAAGATGTAAGCGCCAAGTTTTTCACTTTTAGTTTAGTTTTACTTTCCTCTTTGGAATATCGTGTTTCATTTTTCTACTTCTCAGCCAACAAGTCAAGAAGGTCCCAGTGAAGGATTTGGCCGTGTCATCCCATTGCGTGCTGTTGTGTTTGGCATGGCAGTGGATTGTCAAGAAATCAGGAGACATCACAGGTTAGTTTCTCAACACTGCACTCACCTCACTTAGAGCAATATTGAAATGATTTCATGGTGTAATTGAGTTCAGCTATACATTAACCTGAATTTATTTCTTTTGTTTATTTTTCATGAAATAAAAGCTGTGTAGTTCACATAGCATGTCCCTGAATCCTAACTTTAATGACCAGCATGTCATTTATATTTTCCACACAGACCACATAAGGAGAATCTGTAAATGTGACTGTCAGTTTATTGCTTGAGAATAGATTTGTGTTGTGAACTTGCAACTTCAAAAGATTATCCAAGCTCATTTCTTCCAGCCTGAATGAAGTAACTTTCATTCCAATAATTCAGCTTGGCCTTGAACCAAAATATGGTGTCAACGAAATCCTACTAACCTATAAAAGTTTATTTTTAACTAATAGTCAAATTAGTTTAACTGTAGTCAAAGTAAGATAAAGTTGTCTCTACAACTCTTAACGTGGATTTGAGAAGCTCATGGGTCAGGTGTGCAAAATAACCTGATCTCTCTTCTTTGTAAAATATTTTTACCTTTTTTCTCAAGCAGTCTTGAGAAATTACTTAAAAGAGCACTTAGTTAAGCTGGTTGGAAATGTGTAAAACTACATTCTGCTGAATAGTCATCCTCCCTAATAATAAGTTATCTTCATTGATAAGACTGTTACTATATAATATAGCTTATTAAACTTATTAGTTACAATGGTGGTGGTGTGTTTTTTCCTGATCACTGCACTGTCTCTCACTGGCAAGTTGTAGCAATATTATCATAACTAGGAGCAGGAATAGATAACTCAACCTGCCAAGTCTGCTTTGCCATTTGATACAATCACAGCTGATCTCATCTCGGCCTCATGTCCACTGTGTTGCCTGTTTCTGCAGCCCTTCAACATGTTACTAATTAAAAATCTATCTTTTCCTTAAGTTTACTCAGTGTCCTAAGATCAGCTGCAATTGGGGTAGTAGATTTCAGATTTTATGACCCTTTGAGATAAGTAGTTTTTTCCTCATCTTTATTTTAAATCTTCTACCCTTTACCCTAAAACTCTGACTGTTGACCTGCATTGTCCCACATAAGGAACCTTCCTTCTTTTGTCTGCTTTTTCAATCTCTTCTAGTATCTTGTTTCTCCGAATTAGATCTCCTGTCATTCTGCTAAATGCCCAGGAGAATAGGCCTACACTGCTCAATCTCTATTGAGATGACACACCCTATATCTCTTGAATCAGTCGAATAAACCTTCTCCGAACGGTCTTCAATATAACTACATCTCTCCTCAAGTTAAGGGAGCAAAATTGTGTGCAATATTCCAGGTCTGATCTCACTAATGCCTTGTATGGTACAGGCATTACAGTATATTGCAGTACAGTTTATATCAACATTTCCCTACTTATTTACTCTTTCTTTAGCAATGAATGCCATCTGTAAATTTGGCTCCAGTGCATTTATTGCCATATCTAAGTCATTAATCCAGATTAATAGTGGGTACCCCCATGTTAGCCTGTCCTTTATCCAAATAGAGTCATACAGTCATAGATATGTACAGCACGGAAACAGACCCTTCTGTCCAACCCGTCCATGCCGACCAGATATCCCAACCCAATCTAGTCCCACCTGCCAGCACCTGGCCCATATCCCTCCAAACCCTTCCTATTCATATACCCATCCAAATACCTCTTAAATGTTGCAATTGTACCAGCCTCCACCACATCCTCTGGCAGCTCATTCCATACACGTCCCACCCTCTGCATGAAAAAGTTGCCCCTTAAGTCTCTTTTATATCTTTCCCCTCTCATCCTAAACCTATGCTCTCTAGTTCTGGACTCCCCGACCCCAGGGAAACGACTTTGTCTATTTATCCTATCCATACCCCATATAATTTTGTAAACCTCTATAAGGTCACCCCTCAGCCTCCAACGCTACAGGGAAAACAGCCCCAGCCTGTACAGCCTCTCCCTGTATCTCAAATCCTCCAATCCTGGCAACATCGTTGTAAATCTTTTCTGAACCCTTTCAAGTTTCACAACAACTTTCCGATAGGAAGGAGACCAGAATTGCACGCAATATTCCAACAGTGGCCTAACCAATGTCCTGTACAGCCGCAACATGATCTCCCAACTCCTGTACTCAATACTCTGACCAATAAAGGAAAGCATACCAAACGCCGCCTTCACTATCCTATCTATCTGCAACTCCATTTTTAAAGAGCTATGAACCTGCACTCCAAGGTCTTTGTTCAGCAACACTCTCTAGGACCTTACCGTTAAGTGTATAAGTCCTGCTAAGATTTGCTTTCCCAAAATCTCATTTATCTGAATTAAACTCCGTCTGCCACTTCTCAGCTCATTGGCCCATCTGATCCAGATCCTGTTGTAACCCTTTTCGCTGTCCACTACACCTCCAATTTTGGTGTCATCTGCAAACTTACTAACTGTACCTCTTATGCTCGCATCCAAATCATTTATGTAAATGACAAAAGGGGCCCAGCACTGATCCTTGTGGCACTCCACTGATCACAGTCCTCCAGTCTGAAAAACAACCCTCCACCACCGCCCTCTGTCTTCTATCTTTGAGCCAGTTCTGTATCCAAATGGCTAGTTCTCCCTGTATTCCATGAGATCTAACCTTGCTAATCAGTCTCCCATGGGGAACCTTGTCGAACGCCTTACTGAAGTCTATATAGCTCACGTCTACTGCTCTGCCCTCATCAATCCTCTTTGTTACTTCTTCAAAAAACTCGATCAAGTTTGAGACATGATTTCCCACGCACAAAGCCATGTTGACTATCCCGAATCAGTCCTTGCCTTTCCTAATACATGTACATCCTGTCCCTCAGGATTCCCTCCAACAACTTGCCCACCACCGAGGTCAGGCTCACTGGTCTATAGTTCCCTGGTTTGTCTGAATAAATTATCCCAACACCATGGGACCTTTCCTTACATATTAACCTTTTGTGAAGCAACTTATCAAATGCCTTCTGGATATCTAATTATACTGCATCTACAGGATCTCCATTATCCATATTCCTTGTTACATCTTCAAAGAACTCTAGCAAATTAGTCAAACATGATTTACCTTTCATAAAACTGTGCTGACTTTAAAATAAAAATTGCCTTAGTCTGGTGTTATAATTGTAATTCTCACAGGACTAAAGGAATTTGAAAACTGTACACATACTATAAAGCAATGTTAATACAAAATATTTGCAGAAAGGTCAGGAGTGAATTTGGCATAACAGTTTATTCTTGATGGCCTGTTTGGCAGGGTTTGCTTGAATGAGGCTGGTGGATTGCACTTGAATGAAACAATAACATGGTACAGCCCTGTTAGCAATGAATCCTGTGTTGATGATACATCTGAACCATACACCACTGAGAGGATGAGGCAGGTTCCAGGTGGATACACGCCATTGACTGACCATTTTCAGGCTTTGACCATAGATTTCAATAATCCACAGGTATGAGCAATAATTCCACGATGGCTTAGCCAAAAAAAACATTCGAAGTTTAAAGCTTGCTTGCTCCAAATTACTTGTTATTGCAAACCTTTTGTTTTGTATGTTTGTGCCAATTGTCTTATTTTCCCAAATGTTCAGAACGTTATAGTAGATTGGGTTGTGAGAAGAATTGGGCTTGGTGTATGAATGTGTAATGTTTGTTAGTTTGTTGTTAGCTTCAATATTGTTACACAATAAATTTGTCACCCAAGGTTATCTAATTATCTGATCAAAGACGTTGTATACCTAAATTTATTTTTAAACAATACAATAACTTCACTGATCCCACACGAAAGTCAATGGGTTCCCACAATCAAAGCATCAGAGCCTGACCCATGAAGTATCAGAGCTGAAACTGTGTTGCTGGAAAAGTGCAGCAGGTCAGGCAGCTTCCAAGAAACAGGAGAGTCCATGTTTCGGGCATGAGCCCTTCTTCAGGAATGAGGAAAGTGTGTCACACTTTCCTCATTCCTGAAGAAGGGCTCATGCCCGAAACGCCGACTCTCCTGCTCTTTGGATGCTGCCTGACCTGCTGCGCTTTTCCAGCAACACAATTTCAGCTCTGATCTCCAGCATCTGCAGTCCTCACTTTCTCCATGAAGTATCAGCTCCAGTTTGTGCTCTCATTGAAACTAGTGGTGGGTATGAACTTATATTAGAACTTGTGAACATTTCAGTTGGACAGACAATGTGGTATAAACAGTAAATATTTCCAGTGTTAAGAGGGTACTAGACAGGTAACATGTCATTTATGGGGGTATCTACTCCCACCTCCTGACTAAAAATTCCAGTGTGAGTGATGTTAACAAATGTAGAGTGGACTCTGTCCCTCGGTGGGAGAAAGTCCTGCTCTTGAGAGCTGCCAGCTGATCAGAAAATCAGAGCTAGGTAATGGGTGCTGTTGCATCTACAGGCAAGCCCATAAAGGCCCCATTGGGTCCTTGAGTAAGTTCAGTCTGAGGTATTAGTATGGAGGGATCAGACATATCTAGTGAGAGAGGTCAGGTGGTGATGGTAGGGGGGGATGGGTGGTTGTTTGCAGTGCAGGTGGAATGGAAGGCATGGGTGTACTGGGCGGGTGACGTTACTGACTCCTTGCCTGCTATTCTAAGTTTCCTTTTGAAAGGACAGGCTACCCACTTCTGCTTGACTGCCCTCAGTAGACCCTTAATTATTTATTTGCGTATGGTTGGTGGTCAGCTGATTTTGTTGCTTGTCAACCCCACCACAGTGAGGGCAAATTCAGGAGTTAGCAGGAAAGCAATGGGCTAGCCATAAAACATATTTTACATAGATTCCCCCCTCATTTGGCCAGAGAATTACCTGGCTGGATGATGCGCAAGATCTTTGCACTTTTTATTGGGAGCTGCAATGAAACTGCATTTAAGCTATTCTGAGCATTATGCTCCGAAAATTCTGGACTGCACATGTGTAAGCTTCTGATAAGTTCTTGAAGAAGGCAGGTAACCCTCGAAAGTGTAGTATGTAGTTATTTAATGTTCTTCTCTGTCACTGCTAAGAAATTCTCGAGAGTAAGCACAAAAAGTCTGCTTCTGGGCTACTTCACCAAATTGAAACTCTGCCTATGAATAATTTTATATAATAAAGAACTACGGATACTGGAAATCTGAAACAAAAACAGAAATTGTTGGGAAACTCAGCAGGTCTGGCAGCATCTGAGGAGAGAAGGTAGAGTATATGTTTTGAGTTCAGTGAACATTCTTCAGAAGTGGAACTTTTCAAAATGTTAACTCTGCTGTCTCTCCACAGATGTTACCACACCTCGGTTTCTCCAGCAATTTCTGTTTTGTCTGTGAATAGTATTATTAGTTTTGAAAAAAAACTCCTTCCTTTATCATGATTTTAAAAAGGTCTTTTGACAAAACTGTACATGACAGGCTATGAAGTCCACAACAATTTGTGACCATAATTTTTGTGTATTATGTTAGGAATTAGAGGAATTGTCCACCAGGAAACCTTGTCGACTTTGTCTGCCAGTCGTTAAGGAGGGTGTGCTGGATGCTATTGTAGCCTGGTTTGTCCTGCAGTTAGATGAAGATATAAGTCTCTCCACTGGCCCTGATGAAGAAACCTGCTGGGAGCAGGCAGTGTATCCTGTACAGGGTGGGCTTGGTAAGTGTGATATAGTGACAACATAAAGTTGCCATTAATTTGCCCTAAAATCTTTGTTGAATTATAAATTTTTGAGTGACAAATATTCAAAAATAGAGAATTTCGATTGAGCAGGAAGGGCGAAACTCCCTCCTCTGATAAAGTGGTCCTTGAGCAGAGATCATTGGTTAAAATATTTGGAAAAAGAACAGGAAGGGAAAGAAACAGACTGTTTTGACACAAGTTGTTTTTAAGGTCTGAGCTACACTTACTCAAGGGCAATGGAATAAGATACCATAGAAACGTTCAGGTTCTTCAGTGTGCTTGTTTTCAGGATGGTATTAGGTATCTGTGGTATGCAAATCAGACATCCCTTTCAATCAGCTAGTACAGGCATGATGGCCTGAATGGCCTCTGGTGTTGTAAGTTTCAGAATCTGTTTATTAAAAGTTTATTTTTCAAATCAGATACGTAATCTATTGCTTTGTATATTACGGAATGAAACAAACAGCATTTTAAGTATCTAGCCCTGATATAACAACATTTATGGTGTGTATTTATGGTAATATCTTTAATGTAGTGAGACATCATCACAGGAGAATTATTGGACAAAAGTTGTCACAGATAAGGAAATATTAGAACAGGTAATCAAAAATTTGTTCAAAGAGCGAGGCTTTCTGGAGAACCGAGAGGCAGAGGGACAAAATTCCCGGGTAAAAACTGGAAGAAATACAGATGATGTAAATCAGAAACAAAGCCAGACGTTGCTGGAAAAGCTCAGCAGGTCTGGCAGCCTCTGAGTTCTAAGGGAGTCACCGGACCCGAACGTTAACTCTTGATTTCTCTTTACAGATGCTGCCCAACCTGCTGAGTATTTCCAGGTATTGTGGTTTTGTGACAAAATTCCAGGCTCCGGATTTACCCCTCAAAAAGAATGGGTGCCAGAATTCGGATGAAAAAAGTCAGAAGCGCAAGGCATTTGTTATTAGAAAGTTGAGGATTGGGAGGGAAGGTTCGGGCATGGTTTGACATATCAGATTTCTGGATTGGGAGTTAATGTAGACTAAGTTAGCTAATATCTATCATAGAAAAGATGCTACAAACTATTAATAAAGCGGCCTTTTTCCCCAGGGTAGGGAAGACTAAAACTAGTAGGCATAGGCTTAAGGTGGGGGGAAAGATTTAAAAGGGACCGAAGGAGCAATGTTTTCACAGAGGGTGGTACATGTTTGGAATGAGCTGCCAGAGGAAGTGGTGCAGACTTACAATTGCAACGTTTAAAAGGCATCTGGATGGATTTATGAACAGGAAATGTTTAGAGCTATATTAGCCAAATGCTGGCAAATGGCCCTGGATTAATTTAGGATATCTAGTCAACATTGATGAGTTGGACCAAGTGGACTGTTTCCATGCTGGACAGCTGTGACTATTGCAATGATGCTGCTCCTTGAACAAGGTTATGTTGCCCTTAGGTTATTTTTCCAGAGAGGTCGTAAAAGCAGTCAGTCCATAAAGTCTGGCTTGGATAGGTTTTGGGGCCAGTTTGATTGTAGCTGACAGATACTGCCTCAGGCAAAGGGGTTTCAAGTTTTAAAAAAATTGCTTGCACAATAAAAGGGGATTGGCCGGTTCTCCCAGCTAAGTCTTTCTCTGGTTTGGTTTGGGTTGTGGCAGCCTGGCCATTCACTGAAAGCAGTCAGGCAATTTGAGGCTGGTGACCCAAGTCACAGCTCTATGGGAGGGAGTGCTCCATTCTGCTCGCTCGCTCGCTCGCTCTCTCTCCCTCCCTCTCTCTCTCTCTCTCTCTCTCTCTCGCACACGCACACACACTCTCTCTCTGGTAAAACCCTGTGATTTTCCCTTTTGTGCCGAGAGGTATTTGGAACAGATTAAGTTGGGATGAGCCATTGGGTTTTCGGGTAGGTTAAGTTATTCTGTATTCTGTTCTCTTTTGTTTGTGTTTCATTTAGTAAGCTTGTAAATAAATGCTGTTTTTAAAATGAAGTGGTCATCTCTCCTGGACTATCCACCTTACACCTACTTAAAACAATTGGCAAAGTTAGGATCTGGGCTACTTTCTCCAAAAGGGGGTCTGGCCTGGTCCATTATAGCAGGACACTTCAAAATGTTCAGGACAGTCAGGTAGACTCAGTATGGTTGTTCAAGGGGAAATTCTGTTTGTCCAATTTATTGGAGTTGTTTTAGTAGGAGTGAGGTGTGTAATGGAGAAGGGTGAAGCGGTGCGTGTACTGTACGTATATTTTCAGAACACACTCGAAGCACATTTAAGGCCATTGTGGAAGATGGTCTAAAGGTAATGCCTTGAAATGGCTAGAAAATTTCCTAGCTAGTAGGAAAAGAAGTAGACATCGGTAGTTAATTTTCTGGTTGGCAAGATGTAATGAATCAGGTGCCAAAGCGCCCTGTTGTGGGGCCTCACTTATTTGCAGGTTATATTTACGGCTTAGATGAAGGGCCAGAAGGTATGGTAGTTAAATTTGTTGTTGACACAAAGATTGATGTGAAAGAGACCTAAGAAGGCTGAAAACCAATATAGATGCATTATGTGAGTAAGCAAAATGTCCTCAATAGGTTATAATGTGAGAAAATATGTAGTTGTCCACTTTGGCAGGAAGAATAAAAGTTAACTACCTAAATGGAGAACGACCACAGTACTGAGATGCAGAGCGATCTGGTTATCCTAATTTGAGAGTCTCAAAAGATTAATATTCAGGTATAGCATGTAATTAGGAATGCTAATAGAATGTTATAATTTATTGTGAGTTGAATGTTGAAGACAACAAGAGGGAGGTTTTGCTTCTGTTAACAGGACGTGGGTGCTTCCACATCTGGAGCATAGCGTATAATCTCTTTATTTAAGAAAGATGTAAATACATTGAAAGCAAAGAGAAGGTTTGTTAGATTAAATGTAATGAGTATGTTGGTTGAGTGATCGAATTATACAACATGGAATCCGACCCTTTGGTCCAACCCGTCCATGCTGACCATGTTCCCAAACTAAACCAGTCCTGCTTGCCTGGCCTTAGCCCAGATCCCTCCAAATCTTTCCTAATCATGGACTTATTTGAATGTCATTTAAATGTTGTTACTCTACCTGCATCCATCAATTCCTCTGGTGGTTCATTCCACACACGAACCACTCTGTAAAAAACATTGCCCTTTGTCTTTTTCCTGTCCTAAAAAAGATGTCCCCTCGTTTTGAACTCCTCCATCCTAGGGAAAAGACCCTTGCTATTCACCTTACCTGTGCTCCTCATTATTTTATAGCCTCTATAATGTCACCCCGAGGTTCCTACACTGCAGTAAAAATGGCCCAGCTTATTTTTATAACTCAAACTCTCCATTCCTGGCAATGTTCTGGTAAATCTTTTCTGAACCCTCTTCAATTCAATAACATACTACTTATAGTAGGGAACAGGGGGACCAGACTGCACACAGTACTCCAGAAAAGGCCTCACTCACATCCAGTCGAGCCTCAACATGACGTCCCTACTCCTATACTCGAAGGTCTGAGCAATGAAGGCAAGCATACTAAGCCTTCGCCACCCTGTCTACATGCGATGCAAATTACAAAGAACTATGTACATGAACTCCTCGGTTAATCTTCTACACCATGACCTAGGGCCCTACCGTTAATTGTAGAAGTCCTGCTTTTGCTTGCTTTACTAAAATGCAATACCTCACGTTTATCCAAATGAAACTCCATTTCCGCTCCTTAGCCCATTAACCCAATTGATCAAGATTTCTTTGTAAACTTTCTTCACTGTCTAGCAATTTTGATGTCACCTGCAAACTTCCTGACCGTGCCCTCCTATATTCTCATCCAAACTGTTTTATATAAATGACGAGTAAAAGTGGACCCTGCACCAATCCCTGTTGAACATTGCTGGTCACAGGTCTCCAATCCAATCCAAAAACAACCCTCCATCACTACTGTCTCCTACCATCAAGCCAATTTTGTATCTAATTAGCAAGTTCACCTATATAAACAACAGTTACCACTCTGCCC
Source organism: Hemiscyllium ocellatum (assembly GCF_020745735.1). NCBI lineage: Eukaryota > Metazoa > Chordata > Chondrichthyes > Orectolobiformes > Hemiscylliidae > Hemiscyllium > Hemiscyllium ocellatum. The sequence continues at coordinate 161,173,520 of NC_083401.1, read as the reverse complement.
TCATCAATGTTTTTGGTTACTTCTTCAAAAAGCTCAATCAAGTTTGGATAAGGGAAGATTGGATAGGATAGGCAAGTATATGCTGGAGTTTAAAAAAATCAGGTGTGACTTCAATTGAAACACTTATAATTCAGAGAGGTCTCAACAAGGTAGATGTGGAAAAGGTAACTTTTTTTGGGAGAATGTAGAGCTGGATATCGTTGTTTCAAAATGAAGGATCACTGATTTGAGACAGGGATAAGGACTGATTTCATTTCTCTCAGGGTAATGAAGTTTTGGAATGCTGTACCTGAAAAGGTTGTAGAAGCAGAATCCTTGAATAATTTTAAGGTAGGGATAGGTAGACTCTTGATTAGCAAGCCAGTGAAAGGTTATGTTGGGTAGACAGGAATATAGAGTAATCAGATCAACTACAGTTACAGCAGGCTCGAGGGGCAGAGTGGCCTACTCCTGCTCCAAATTCATGTTGAATGTATGTTCTATTAATACATTTTGTAAAAGTGCATGAGTCTTTATTTACATTGTTCTCATTGTTTCTTTCCTGTTTTAGGCCAGTTTGTTAAACCTGGTAATACTCTAATCGTTGATGTTTCCTGCAATAACGCCTACCTGGTTTTTCACACTGTTGCCATATTAAGCCATGAACTCAGGATGGAAATTGAAGTGAATACCATGAGTGGTCAGAATAGCAGTCTTGCAAGTGAAGCTGAACTTTGTGATGCTTTGGCCAACCTTCAGACCACAAGTAAATCGAAAACAAACCTTCTAAAATGTATGCTTGAATCTTCTGAAATAGCTCGTCTCAATAACACACAATACAACGAGCGTTTCAAGTCTGCCTTGGACAATATATTGTCTTCATTAACATCAATGGACGATGGAGTCTGTTTCTCACAGACAATAGATGACAGGAGTGCAGATATGAATTGTGAAAATTCTAATGGTCAAAGCTCTTCAGATCTAACCTCTGACATATTGTGTGTGTTGGATGTTTCGGAAGGTTTCTCCATTTTGCCTTTGGTTGCTGCCAAGTTAAGAACTGTTAAAGTTTTCAGTTCCTTAGAAAAAGTTCAGCAACAGGCTGCATTATGTGCTCTAGCAGAATCTAATGACATTTCAAAAGATCTGTTGGAGTTTTGGCATAATTACCTGGAGGATGACTCTACACTATTACAACGACCTCAGTCGGGCAAGTTGTGGAGTGTGATTATTCTCGATGCTATCGAGGTATGTGGACTCATCCGACAAGGTTTGGTGGAGAAAGCAACTCTGGCTAGGTATGTCAGATTTTCTGTAATTATAAAATAAAACCAAACCCAAAATCTGATTAAGCAGTAAAGTCCCTGTTGCTGTAACAATGAGAGAGAGAGAATCTCCATGGATAATCCCAGTTTGATCTAATCTGTAAAAGTTCATAGATGTAGTGGGGATGTTTGAGCTTTTGTTCTTTGGGTTATATATTTGTGCACTCTAAAACCTGAAATGAGTAAGGGTTGATGCAGTTTTTTAAAAAATCAATATTGCCATTCATTTACTTAAATTGTAAATTGCTGTCACTAACCAAACTTAGTATGTTATAGAGGCTTAAAGATGAGATCTTTTGCTCCAACTCGCCCATGCCGACCGATGTACCCATCCAGATGCCTTTCAAATGTTGTACAGAGAAACCTCGATTATCCAGCATTCAAATATCTGCAATTCCGTTTATCTGAACAAGTTTGCAAGGTCCTGATGCTTGGCTAAACTGTGTTATCCGGCATTCAATTATCTGAACAAAATACTCCCTGCCCATGTCATTTAGATAATCGAGGTTCTTCTGCAATTGTACCAGCCTCCACCATCTGCTCTGGCATTTCATTCCATCCATGCATCACCCACTGTGTGAAAAGATTGCCCCTCGGGTCTCTCTTAAGTCTTTCCCCTCTCACCTTTAAACCCATGCCCTCTAGTTTTCAACTCCCCTACCCTGGGAAGAAGACCTTGGCTATTCACCATGTCCATGCCCCTTGTGATTTTATAAACCTCTGTAAGATCCTTCAACTTCTGACGCTCCAGGGAGAAAAAGCCCTAGCTTATTCAGTGCCTCCCTACAGCTCAAATCCTCCAGCAACATCCTTGTAAATCTTTTCTGATTCCTTTCAAGATTAACAACATCTCTCATGCAGCAGAGAGACCAGAATTGAAGGCAGTATTCTAAAAGTGGCCTCACCAATGTCCTGTACAGCTGCAACACGACACCCCAACGTTTACACTCCATGATTTGACCAATAAAGGCAAGTGTACCAAACGCCTTCACAACCCTGTCTACCTACGACACCACTTTCAAGGAACTATGCACCTGCACTGCTAGGTCTCTTTGTTTGACAACACTTCCCAGGGCCCTGCTTTTAACTATGTATGTCCTGCTCTGGTCTGCATTACCAAAATGCAGCACCTCACATTTATCTAAATTAAAATCCATCTGCCACTCCTCAGCCCTTTGGCCCATCTGATCAAGATCCTATTGTACTCTGAGATGACCTTTCTCACCATCCACTACACCACCAATTTTGGTGTCATCTGCAAACTTACTAACCAAAACTCCCAAGTTCACTTCCAAATCAAATGAAAATCAGTGGGCCCAGCACCGATCCTTGTGGCACACCGTCGGTCACAGGCCTCCAGTCTTGGGAAAAAAAACAAACCTCCACCATCATACTGCATCTTCTACCTTTAAGCCAATTGAGTAGATCCCCTTTGATTCCATGTGACCTAACCTTACTAACCAGTGTACCATGCGAAACCTTGTTGAATGCCTTACTGAAGCCCACATAGACAATGCATCTGCTCCTTCAGTTTTCTATGTCACCTCTTCGAAAAACTGTCAAATTAGTGAGACATGATTTCCCATGCACAATGCTGTATTGACTATCACTTATCAGTCCTTGCTGTTCCAAATGGATGTAAATCTGTCCCTCAGAATCCCCTCCAACAATTTACCCACCATTGACATCAGGCTCACTGGTCTATAATTCCCAAACATCTCCTTACCCAGGCTGTCGATGATGCAAGTATCTCAGCAAGGGGCTCCACAATCTTTGCCCTAACGTCCCACAAAGCTCTGGGGTGAACCTTATTAGTTCCAAGGCATTTATCTACCTTGATGTGTTTTAAGACCTTCAGAACTCCCTCTTCTGTAATATGGAGACTTTTCAAGACATCTGTTTATTTCCCCAAGTTTCCTACCTTCCATGTCTTTCTCCATACTAAATAATGATGCAAAATATTTATTGACTGTCACACCCATCTCCTGTGTTTCCACACAGATGGCCTTATTGATCGTTAAAGAGCCTTATTCTCTTCCTACTTATTCTTTTGTCCTTAATATATTTGTAAAATTTCTTTGGATTCTCTTTAACCCTGTTTGGCAAAGCTATCTCTTGTCCCCTTCTAACCATTCTGATTTCCCTCCTAAGTATGGTCCTATTGCCCTTATGCTGCTCTAGCGAACTAGGGAATCACCCCGTCTCAGCTGTCAGCACCTGACGTATGCCTCCTTTTTCTTGAACAGATCCTCAATTTGTGAAGTCATCTAGCATGCTATACACCTACCAGCCTTGCCCTTCGCACTAACAGGAACGTACTGGCTTTGAATTCTCGTTATCTCCTTGTTGAAGACCTTCCATTTTCTAACCATCCAACCTATGAACAGCTTTCCCCCAATCAACTTTTGAAAATTCAACCTAATACCATAAAAGTTGACCTCACTCCAATTTGGAATTTTAACATTTAGATCAGGTCTATCCTTTTCTTTAACTATTTTAAAACTGAATTATGGTCACTGGTCCTGCCTTATTTCCCAAGAATAGGTCCAGTTTTCTCCTTCTCTAGTCAATACATGCACGTACTGAATAAGAAAAATTTCTTGTATACACTTGATAAATTCCTCTCCGTCCAAGCCCTTAATACTATGGCCGTCCCAGTCTGTGTTTGGAAAGTTAAAATTCGCTTTCCATTACAATCCTGAAGATATCTCCGCCCTCCTTGCATATTTGCTTCTCAGTTTCCTGCTAACTAGTGGGGAGCCTATAGTACAATCCCAATAAGGCAATCATCTCTTTCTTTCTCAGTTCTACCGATATGACTTCACTAGATGTTCTCTCAGGAACATCCTCCCTAAGTATGCCTGCGGTGCTATCCTTAACCAAAGATGCCAACCCTCTCTTTTCCCACTTTCTATCCTTCCTGTAGCATCTTTACCCCGGAACATTAAGCTGCCAGTCCTGTCCCTTCCTGAATTTTATTTCTGTATCAGCTATGACATCTCAGTCCCATGTTAACCAAGTCCTAAGTTTGTAATGTTGTAATGAAATAAATGCAGTTTAATTTATCTATCTTACTTAGTTGTCTGCCATACTCTTGCCTGCCTTGACTATTTAACTTGCTCCCCTTATCTACTGTACCAACTTCAGATTTGAATCTTTTCTCGGTAACTCTTTGGGTTCCCCTCACCCATCCCCAACTTGTTTAAAGCCTCCCGAATAGTACTAGCAAATCTCCCCTTCCAATTTGGGTGCAACCTGACCTCCTTATACAGGTCCCCTTTACCCCAGAAGAGATCCCAATGATTCAAAAATGTGAATCCATACCGTCTCCACCAGCTCCTTAGACACGCATTCATTGCCCTCTCCTCCTATTCCTACTCTGACTAGCACATGGCACACTGGAATAATCCAGATATTACTACCCTCAGAACCTAATCTTAAACCTCCTGCCTGAAATCCTGTGCAGAACCTTGTCTTGTACACGTTGGTATCAACAACATGGGTAGAGCAACCTCGGGCCATTCTTGTCATTCAGAAAGTTCTGCACCAACTCTGAGTCATCCTTGACCCTGGCACCAGGGAGTCAACACCATTCTGATGCCTCGCTGTCGGCTGTAGAAACGTCTGTCTGTGCCCCTGACTAGAGAATCCCCTATCACAGTTGATCGCTTGGAACTTGATGTACCCCTCTTTACAACAGAGACAGTCAAGGCACCAGAAACCTGGCTGTCAATGCTATATTCCCCTGAGAGAGCATCACCCCCTGCAGTATCCAAGATAGCATACTTGTTTGAGATGGGGATAGCCACAGCAGACCCTGCAGTGTCTGTCTATCTCTCCTACCTTTCCGAAATGTAACCCATCTACCTGACTGTACCGGTGTGGCTTCTCTGCCTTCCATCACACCCCTGCCTCCTGTAAATTCCTCATTGCCTCTAACTGCCAATGTATGTGATCCGACAGGATTTGCAATCAAACACATTTCCTGCAGATGTAGTCTCCAGGAACATTGAAATGCTTTGTGATCTCCCACATCTGAAAGGAAGAGCTCATCACTCTGCTAAAAGTCACTTCTGCCCCTTTAACAATCTCTACAGATCCAGAAAATCCCGATATGCAAACACACCACACCACACTTGGCTCAAAAGCTCAGCATTAGTGAGGTCTTACTGCTCAAAAAACACTGCTCTGGGAAAACTCAATACCTATCTTTTATATTAAAATTCAAGATCTCAGTCAAACAAAAAACACCTCACCATTCCAACTATTATAGATTTACAAAAAAAATGTATACGTTTTATAAGACTTTCAATTAAACACTTAGCTGGCCAGGCTCTGAAACAGTACCTTTATTTTCGACTGATCTCCAGAGACGTTTGCCATTTCACTAAAGTCAGCTGTGAAAGTGCACTGTTGCAGTTAGGAAAAGCCATTATAAGCAGCCTTTCCTAATCCTCAAGGTGGGGTCCACAATTTCCAGACACAACAAACAAATGGATAAACAATCTTAATAAGTACAATTCAAACTGTTCCCAAGATTGCAGGACTGGATTGCCAGTGCTGAAGTTGTTTGGGCATCATCGTGAGGGTCGTTTTCGAGATGGAGTAGCTAGTAAAATGACTAAGTTGACTGTGGATGATGGTTGAAAATGCGTTGCTGGTTAAAGCGCAGCAGGTTAGGCAGCAGCCAAGGAATAGGAAATTCGACGTTTCGGGCATAAGCCCTTCATCATGATGCCATGATATATGTAAAGATAAGGACTGCGGCTATTAAACCTCCCTGAATATCTTTCTGCTATACCTTTGAAGAACTGACTAAGATGATTGAGGATACAAAGAACTCATTCAAATTTGAGAGAGATCTGCCCCACACAAAACCAGCTAACTGTCCCAAATAAGTCCATTCTTTTCCAAATAAGGTTATAATATTTATTCTAATTTACACAAACATTATATTCATAACTACGTACTGTAAAATGTAAAAACATTGTAAATATCTGATATAGGGAAGGCTTTAAAGTACACTGTTTTGCTACATTATAAACACAAGCTTTCAAATTAAATTTACCTACAACAGTATCAACCAGGAAGAATGCTAAATTCCTATGAACATTCCCTTATTTAACATGAGACCCAGTTTTTCTTCTTTAAATGTTTTTATGGGTATGTCTAAGCCATATAATGTGGCATTTGTTCCAATGCCTGTACCTTATGCTCTGTTGCAAAGACTGCTTGCTTCCTTCTCGATACCATTGTCCACCTCTTCCTCGCCTTCCTGCTGCTAAACCCCTCATCACTGTCTTTACCATATCCAGACTAGATTATTACAGTTCTCTGCTGTCCAACCTCCCATCCACCATTCTTCAGAAAATTCTGCTCATTCCAAACTCCGCTGCCTGCATCTGCTGCATTAAGTCCTGCTAACCTGTCCCATATATCTTTATTGCTACTCACCCAGTGCTTCAAATTTAAATTTTCATACATTTTGTTTAAATCCCTCGTGGTTCTGTTTCTCCCTGTCTTTCAACTCTGCAGTCCCCAACTATTCCTGTATCTCTTGCTCTTGTTTTGGTGTTTGTGCATTTAATAGTGTAAGGCCTGCACTCTGAAATTATCTTTCTTAAACATCTATTTCCTTCTCAAAACCAACTTGCTTGTGGTGATCATTCATCCCTCCTGTGGCTCAGTATCCAATATTGGTGATTATGCCTGTCTGATTTGCTTTGGGTGGTTTTATAACATTAAAAATGTTATGGAAATTATAAAACTACTGGAGAAACTCAGCTGGTCTGGCAGTATCTGTGGACAGAAACAGAGTTAATGACCTTTGCATGACTCAAAACAATAATTCTGTTTCTCTCTGCGCAGATACTATAAGATGGGTTGGATTTTTTGCTCTCACTTTGTTTTGACTTCCGACTTCTCGTATCCACAGTATTTTTGATTTTATGAAAATGAATGTTTTCTTTTTCAATCCGTCTTTCTTCTAGATCCGAAACGTTTGAGAGAGTGCTCAGTGCAAACTAATTTGTGTTCCAATGATCTTGCAAAGATGTAAATTATCAAAGTTTGGTGCATAAATTTAACTGTGCGGACGTGTATTCTTTGTATCTTGGTTTCAGGTGTCTGCTTCGACCAGAGGGAAGGTTACTGCCTCAGTGCATAAAAATATATGGAATGCTCATTGAATCTGAGACATTACAGCGAGAAAGTGCTGTCCAAGGAAAAGAAGCCACACTGGGGTTCAATATTGCACCTTTCATCAACCAATTCAAGGTTCTTTATGTATTTTTATCGTGTAACTATTAGACTGACTTAATTGTTTTTGTCAGTGAATGCACAGGGTAGGTGATGTATTTGATTAGAATAAGTTGAATGACCCTTTTCTCCCCATTAAAGGTGCCTGTCCACGTGTTCTTGCATTTATCCACACTGCCTCATATCCGATTAAGTGAGCCAGTGGAACTATTAAAGCTGGATCTGATGAGCCTGATCACTGATGAATTGTGTAGTGAAATCAGGGTAAGATCACTTTTCACGTTTACGTCATGCGCTGGTCAAACTTTAGCTCCTGGTTTTGTTCTCATTTTGAACACATTTTATGGTTTTGGCATCACTTGTTTCAAACAAATAAACTGAAATCAGTTGTTATTTCTTACTGCCATTAAGAGACTGTTTCCATTTGGTTTGATGTGAAGGCGACCCGCCATTTTCCATCAGAACAGTCACCCAACCCAGCTCATCATGGAATCTGCCAAATAATTGAGAAGCCCAGATTTTTTTTGTATGATTAATCAGTTTTCCAGGCATGGAGATAAAGGAAAATTAAATACTAGTAATGGTTCATTCATCAAGTCGCAGAGAATGAAGTGTAAATATTAAAAGTGACTGTTCAATATCAATGCAAACAATTTCACTTCATTCTCTGTCCCACTTTGGTTCATTTTATCTGAAAACCTTTTAGGTTGTTGTCTGAGTGAGGATGATTTTTATCATCCTATTCATTTATCAGTGCTACAGAAGCTTAAAATTCACATTTTTGGATGTATGTTTGCTAGCTGAGCTGAAAGGTTCATTTCCAGGCGTTTTGATACCTTACTCGGTAACATCTTCAGTGGACCTCATGTGAAGCAATGCTGAAAATTCCTGCTTTCTATTTATATGTTTAGGTTTCTTTGGGTTGGTGATGTCATTTCCTGTGGTGACGTTATTTCCTGTGGTGGAGTCACTTCCTGTTCCTTTTCTTGGGGTGGTAGATGGGATCAAAGTCGACGTGTTGTTGAGAGAGTTGCAGTTGGAATGCCATGCTTCTAGAAATTCTCGTGCGTGTCTCTGTTTGGCTTGGCTTACGATGGATGTGCTGTCCCAGTCGAAGTCCTGTCCTTCCTCATCTGTATGTGAGGATACCACTCCCTCCGTGACTCCCTTGTCAGGTCCACACCCCCACCAACCCAACCCAACCTCCATTCCCGGCAGGAAATGCAAAACTTGCGCCCACACCTACTCCCTTACCTCTCTCCAAGGCTCCAAGGGATCCTTCCATATCCGCCAGAAATTCACCTGCACCTCCACACACATCATTTATTGCATCCGCTGCACCTGATGTGGCCTCCTCTATATTGGGGAGACGGGCGGAACGCTTCAGGGAACACCTCTGGGATGCCCGGACCAACCAATCCAACCACCCCGTGGCTCAACACTTTATCTCCCCCCTCCCCTCCACCTAGGACATGCAGGTCCTTGGACTCCTCCATCGCCAGAACATAACAACACGACGGTTGGAGGAAGAGCACCTCATCTTCCGCCTGGGAACACTCCAACCACAAGGGATGAACTCAGATTTCTCCAGTTTCCTCATTTCCCCTCCCCCCACCTTGTCTCAGTCGATTCCCTCGAACTCAGCACCGCCCTCCTAACCTGCAATCCTCTTCCTGACCTCTCCGCCTCCCACCCCACTCCCGGCCTATCACCCTCACCTTGACCTCCTTCCACCTATCACATCTCCATCGCCCCTCCCCCAAGTCCCTCCTCCCTACCTTTTATCTTAGCCTGCTGGACACACTTTCCTCATTCCTGATAAAGGGCTTATGCCCGAAACATTGAAATTTCCTGTTCCTTGGATGCTGCCTGACCTGCTGCGCTTTAACCAGCAACACATTTTCAGCTCTGATCTCCAACATCTGCAGACCTCACTTTTTACTAGTGAGAGATCCTCACATCTTGATGAGGAAGGACACCACTTCGACTGGGACAGTACATCCATCCTAGGACAAGCCAAACAAAGACATGCACGAGAATTCCTAGAAGTATGGCATTCCAACCAGAACACACTCAACAAATACATAGAGTTAGACCCCATCTATCACTCCCTGAGAAAAGAACAGGAAGTGACTTAATCACAGGAAATGACATCACCAACCCAAAGAAACCCAAACATATAAATAAAAAGCAGGAATTTTCAGCATTGCTTCATCTGACGTCCACTGAAGATGTTACCTAGTAAGGTAACAAAACACCTGGAAATGAACCTTTCAGCTCAGTGAACAAACCTCAACCTGAGCTACAACTCTTCTCAAAATTCGCATTTTTGTAGTTAAATCCATTTATGGCCCTATGTCTGTAATCCAATCCAGCTCTGCAAGCCACTATAAACTCTGCAGTTGCCCAGCTCTGATACCTTACACATCTTTGATATCCTTTGTGCCTCTATTGGTGGCTATATCTGTAATTGTCTATATCTTAAGCTCTGAAATTGTCTCAAGAGATTTCTCTACAAATGATTGATTTCACTGAAGGTTTTTTTGACAGCTTCATAGAATCCCTCTACAGTGTGGAAACTGGCCATTCAGCCCAACAAGTCCATACTGCCCCATCCGAAGAGCATCCCAACAAGACTTACCCCTCCCTACCAAATCCCTTAACCCTGTATTTCCCACAGCGAATCCATCTGACTTGCACATCCCTGGACACTGTGGGCAATTTAGCACAGCCATCTTTTGGACTGTGGGAAGAAACCACAGCACCTGTAGGAAACCCACACAGACACTGGGAGAATGTGCAAACTCCACACAGTCAGTGTTCGAGGCTGGAATCGAACCTGGGACCCTGGCGCTGAGAGGCAGCGGTGCTCACCCTGTAAATTCAATGCATTATTTGAAATACAATGAAGATTAATCAATATTACAATACTATGAGTAATACAGTATTAAAATATATTAGAGATTATTTGGTTAAATTTTAACGACTTGTTTATTCAGCTATCTTATGGAAGCATATTCTCATTCCTGTTAATCTGTTTAAAATTCCAGGTTCAAGTACATTCATCTGGAAGAGTAACAGCAGTTCCATTTTGGTATGAAATTTATCTGGACACGGATGTCAGTCTCAATACTTGGAACGATACTTCCCATTGGAAGCAAGCTGCCTTTGTTTTGGATAATCCAATCCAAGTTATTTCAGGAGATGAACTTAGACTGAAAATTCAGTATCACAAAAGTAGTATCTCAATGATTGTAAATCACGGATAGTTAATTTTATACTCAGTTTGTCATACCAGACTCAAAATGTTCAGTGTTTCTGTCACCATGGATGTTGCCCGACCTGCTGAGTTTCTCCAACATAACTCTTTGTTTCAGATTTCTAGCTTTGTGTTTTCCCTTTATTATTATTTTAAAGTTGGGCTCATTTTAAAAAAAAAATGTAAATTGAATGGAGCTCTATTTTAGTGCATAAGTTATTGAGTATCAACGATTTGTCAAGTTGAATGGGGAAAAAATACCAATACAAAACACAAATTCTTCCAATGTTGTATATCTGAAATTAAATTAAATTGCATAGAAATGCTCAGCAAGCCTGAATACGTGCATGGAGCAAGAACATTTCAGGTCCATGATCTCATCAGAGGTCATGAAAGGCAATTGCCTGAAATGTTAAACAAGATACTTAAATAAAACTTTTCTATCCACTGCTAAAAGAAACACACCGCAAGAAGAAGAAAGATATTAGAATGCTATCCTGTAATACTTAGTGCTGCACTTACAATGATTGATTATTGTTAAAGGCAAAAGTGGCACTTAATTTAAATGACCAGTAACCAGAAGATGAAATTAAGTGCCAGTTTAGTCTTTTTGATGAGGACAAAGTGGTGGCCTAGATATCAAAGAATTCCCTGCACGTCTTCAAATAATGCCAGAGAATCTTCAAAGTCCACTAATTTCATCAGAACAAAACTCACATTTGGACAAACTGCACTTTCAATAATGCAATACATGTTTGTGAATCCCTGCATATACTGGCCATGTGTGGAATATCATCTTGTATATTTGTACAAGCATGCTTCTGTGCTTCTTTATTGTCATCACATTTTCTGTGATTTTATCATGTGATACTAATTTGTCAAGTTATTAAATGTTACTTTTAACAAATAAGCACAAATATTTTGTTCCAAATCAGTTGTTTTTATAAGGAATCCTTTTCAGAACAGGTTTAGCTAGTAATGAAAATTGTGTTGCAATTTTTCTTCCAATTATAGTTTCTGTAATTGCTGGATGCGACTGAATGCAAGTCTCCACAGTTGACAACCAGCTGTTTTAGTAATTGTTTTACTTGTTAATGGGTCATGGGTGTTACTGTCTGTGCCTGTGTTTATTGCCATGTTTGAGATGAAACGGAGGTGGTAAGCTGCCTTGGTGAACTGCTGCAGACCTTTGGAATAGATGTGCCCACAGTGCTGTCAGGGAGAGAGTTCCAGCATCTTAATGGTGAGTGACTTGGAAAACAACCTGCAGATAGTGGCGTTCCAATGCACCTGCTGCTGTTGTTTCTCTCAGGTGGAACCAGCCCTAGTGAGTTGTTTCAGGGAGCTATGAAGGTTGTGTCTGTACTTCTCAATAGTGGTAGAGGGAATGAATGTTGAACATGGTCCCAGTCAGGTGGGTTGCTTTAGACTGGATGCCACCAAGTTGATTGAGAAGTGTTTAGAACACTTATCTCGGCAAGTGGAGAATATTCCACCACATTCCTCCCTCATAGATGTTGGATACTTATTTACTCATTTTCGTCCCACATGAGATTTCACAGGATCCAAAGACAATACTGATGACTTCCAGGTCAACTCTTCCCACCTGTGCTAAGTTGGGAAAGGAAAATCCCAGGAATTGTGGTGTCTGGGACTTGGTGGCAAGGTGTGATCTGAGTGTGCCTTTATTAGGCTGTTGCTTGACTAACACGTGGGACAACTGTCCCAACTTTGCCACACCCCCCCAGATGTTAGTAAGGATTACAGGGTCAGCAAAGCTCTGTGATTATTCACAAGACAAAAGCAGTAATTCTGGAGGCTGGTCGAGTCTGTTTTCAATGTTGTAGACCCTTGGAATCCCAGGTGCTTTGCTGCCTCCCAAGTGCTAAGGCATTGTGGAAAGCTGGAAAGGGATAGGATGCATCTACTCACTGTCTACATAGGAGGTTAGAAAGCAAGATGTCAAAAGAAGGTAATCTCAGAATTACTTTTCCAGATACAAACTAAAAGCAAGGAAAAGTTAGGGAGCTTACTCCTTGGCTAAAAAGGGATGGTTTCCATTTTACTGGGCATTCTGGTTAGAATGAAAGCTGTTCTGGAAGGATGGGCCACATCTAAATGGGAACCGATGAATTGGCAGAACAGCTATTTAGCAGTGTGTAGTTTAAGCTGGGGAAGGAAAATAAAAACACACCAACAAGATTAGAAATTAGGTGGACAAAATTAAACAAGTAATAAAAGGAAGGAATTAAGGGAATACTAAAACTTATGATTACCATAAGAATTCAAGTAATCAACCAAGGTGTCAGCTCAAACAAAAATTGGAAAATACACTATTTCCAAATGTGAAGGTAAAGTGCACACATTACACTGGTCAGGGTGAGAAATAAGAACACTACATCGGGTCTGTTATTCAATGAGATCATACCTGATCTGATGACGTCACCATAACCCAATTGTAACTTAATTCACATACTGATGACAAACCTGAACCTTGCATTTACTTAGCACAGCCTTGTCAACCTTGTGCTGTAAATTCCACTGATTTATTATTCTCAGAAAATAATTCCTTCTCATCTCGGCCTTCGATGTCTGAATCCTTACACGGAGATTCTACCTTCTGGTCCTGTACTTCCCACAAGGGAACCAACCTTTTTGCATCTACCTTGTCAAGGTCTCTGTACGTTCTTCTTAGTTCCAGTGAGTACAGGCTCAGTCTTTCCACCCAAGAAAATCCTTCCATGTACAGAATCAGTCTAATGAACCTTCTCTGAACTGCCTCAAAAACCAATTTTTCTTTCAGGGGATCAAAACTGCTGTTCGTTAGCAGGTTTTGAGAAGACTTGTAGCTCAGGTTGAGGTTCTGGATGTAGATTTGCTCACTGAGCAAACCGACATCCACTGCTGTTAGTATTCCAAGTGTGGCCTGGTGAGAGGCTTGTAGAGTTTTAGCCAGCCCTATTTTTACAGTTCACTACTTTCCAAATAAAGGGCAATTGACCTTGCTGGTGACTTGTTGCATGTGTTTGGTAGCCTTTTGAGAATGAAGACTCCAAATCCTTTGGTCTTTCATCTTTCTGAAGCCTTTGTCTGTCTAAATAATATATAGCTGAAAATGTATTGCTGGAAAAGCGCAGCAGGTCAGGCAGCATCCAAGGAACAGGAAATTCGACGTTTCGGGCATAAGCCCTTCATCAGGAATGATGCCCGAAACGTCAATTCTCCTGTTCCTTGGATGCTACCTGACCTGCTGCGCTTTTCCAGCAACACATTTTCAGCTCTGATCTCCAGCATCTGCGGACCTCACTTTTCCCTAAATAATATATAGCTCTATTTTCTGTGTGAAAGTGCATAACTTCAATTTTCCCACATTGTTCTGTTAAGATTTTGCCCACATTTAAATCCCTCGTTAGACTGTTAGCCGCACTATTTGCCTTCCCACCTCTCCACAAACTCATTATCCAAGTCATAAATCTATATTAATGTAGTTGAATATATTCATGTATAGGCTATTATTGTGGCTCAGTCACCAATCTCTATCACATTCCTTTTGTTATAGGTTGCTATCCCAAACTGCCCCTTTTATCCCAACTCCTCTGCCTTCGTCAATCCTCTATTCCTGCTAATATACTACCCCAACACAAAGGGCTCTTAAGATGAGCCCAATGTGCAGTACTTCACTGACTGCATGTAAAAAATCCAAATATAGCATATTTGGTCATTCCCCTTTACCCTGTTTGTTACCTCCTCAAAAAGTTCTAATCATTTGTCAGATTAGATTACTTAATGTGGAAACAGGCCCTTCGGCCCAACAAGTCCAAACTGATCCGCCGAAGCGCAACTCACCCAGACCCTTTCCCCTTCACCTAACACTATGGGACAATTTCCCATGGCCAATTCACCTGACCTGCACATTTTTGGATTGCGGGAGGAAACTGGAGCACCCAGAGGAAACCCACCCAGACACGGAGAATGTGCAAACTACCTGAGTCGCCTGAGGTGGGAATTGAACCGGGTCTCTGGCATTGTGAGGCAACAGTGCTAACCACTGTGCTACCGTGCCACCCACAACTTCTCCTGATTTTGCTTGGTTGTCTGACTGTATCTTTCTAAATAAGGTTGGGAAAATGAAACTTAGATGCAAGTGGAGTAAAGGCAAGAGGATTACATTTGAGAGAGGAGACAGGGGCCACAAGGTTAAAATGGAGACAGCATAGAGACCAAAATACAAAATAAAATTACATTCATGGAATTGAAGTACAGAACCACCTTCACTAATTTTGAGTGTACTGCTATATACTGATTGATCTGTATAAAGTTTACATTTTGCAAAATCATACCACTTGAAGTATTAGTCCAATCTGTATAAAGTATTTTTTAAAAATTGTGTTCTTAACAAGGAATCAAAATGTACCAGAGTCCAGTTTCACATGATCCATGTTTATTAAGCAATTGGTAACTTTTGTTCCAGGTTTAACTGCTATGTTACAGTTTAACAAGTAAAATTCAAATTTTCTATTCTTTCTGAATAGAATGTTCAATATTGTACAGTTACATTTTAGTAGAGTTGGGTTTGATTTACATAAAGGCCATTTATTCAACTTGCAGTGAACCTAATTGTTTAATATTTATAGTCATCATTCCATTTTTATTCTGGAAAGGTGAATAAATCTTCTTGATAAAACAGATTCCAGAATAAAGATACACTTCCAATTGTTACAGTACCTTTTCCAAATTACAGTAATTAGTGCGAAAACCTCCAATTGGTTAAATTTCCTTAGCAGCCCAGCATTATAACACTCCTGATAAGTTTTTGGTGCTTAGATGGCTCTGATGTGTCAAAATGGTATTAATTTTGGATAGGGAACAGTCCTAAAGGACTTTTCATAAATGTACAAGTGCCAAGTTAACTTTGTCTGTACTCATGCTTTTTGTTTGAGACAACCCATTCTAACTTGAAAGACGCAGGAGCCACAGTTTGTTTTCAGTAATTTGATTGATACAACTTGGATCCATTTCCTGCTGTTAGTCACAAAATTGCATGTTTTGACATATAATGACAGTCGATAATTTGAAATGCCACTGAAGTGGGATCTGCTACACATAGCTGTGATTATTGTTTGGAGTCAGGTCTTACAGAAAATACACTTTGGACTCTGCATAAAATGCAATAAATGTTTTGTTTTCTTTTAAAAGTGATTTGTTTGAAAAATTGTACAAGTGATCTTTTCATAACCACAATATTTGACAAAGGGCTTTTGTGGCAACTGTCATGGGGACTTTTACATCATCCAAAGGGACAGCTTGGATTTGGACTTAGCATCGAAACGGACAGTACATCAGACACTGCAGTACTTCCTCAGGCCTAGAGTGAACCGTACGCCAAGCTTGTGCTCTTAGCACAGCCTTTTACCTGAGAGTGCACTGTAAGGCTCTTCCTATCAGTAGAAATTCCCATCAGTGGAGGAATTTTCTTAATTCATCCAAGGGATGTACGCATCACTGGTAAGATCATCATAGCCCCTCTCTTAAAATGTGGATTATAAATTCTCTGGTTCTGCATTAAATACAACTTCTCTTTCTTGAGCATCCCTGTGGCAGAGTACTTCAAGACTAATTCTAAAACTCCAATTACTCTTTCCAGAAATCAGGTTTGACGTCTGTGTTTAACCTTTCAAGAAAAGAGAAACACTGATTGGATATCAAGTTACCTACATTGCTCACATCCAGCCGACACTGGTTATAAATTGATCTTGGCAGATGCAAATGGATCATCAATCTTTAAGCATGATGCACAACT
The DNA here is from genome assembly GCF_020745735.1 of Hemiscyllium ocellatum. NCBI lineage: Eukaryota > Metazoa > Chordata > Chondrichthyes > Orectolobiformes > Hemiscylliidae > Hemiscyllium > Hemiscyllium ocellatum. The sequence continues at coordinate 161,156,899 of NC_083401.1, read as the reverse complement.
CCCAAAATACAGCAATTATATGCCAAAATGGTCCACTATGAAATCAAAAAACTTCTCCTGTAGCTAAATGTTTCTACTTTACATCAGATTATTTATAACTCCTGGCATTGCAATTGTGTAATGTGTCTGGAGCTTACTCAAGCCTGTCATATTAAAATTTGAAATCTTGTGGATAAGTCACCTAAGAAACCCAAATTTCTTTTTAAAATGTCCTGCCTGTTAAATGTAGAGTATTGGGATCCCACCACCCCACCCACCCTGGTACCCTGTATTTCCAGATAAACTTAGACTGGCTAATGTTCTAAAATTCAGGTTGAATTACAGTAAAACATGGGTAAAAGTAACCAGCTGGTACAGGAAAAATGAAGTATGTTTTTTAAAAATCATATAAAACTGATCTTTACTGACCCTAGTTGCCATGCTCCACCCTACTTAACCTAGTGTGGCATATTCCTGACATTTATTATTCCTTAGCAAAAACAGAAATTGTGGGAGAAACTCAGCAGGTCTGGCAGCATGAGAAGAGAAAGGAGAGTTACTGTTTCAAGTCCAGTGACTGAAGTTTCTCTAGCAATTCCTACTTTAGTTCAAATTTTGGTTTGCTTTAATTGTGCTCACTTCAATTTTCTAGCAAGCATTATTTGTGCAGGAGTTTTATCACCTAATCAGTTTAATTTTGTTACTGTTTGCAAGTGATAAGTAGAAAGGACAGACAGTTGCTTTGTCAGTTCTAACAAATGAGCATTGTATCAAAAAGGGGTTAAAATGCTCAAGCAATTTAAGGTTGAAAAATACCATTCATTTGTAATGAAGAACAACACCTTCCAACATCTCCATCTCGAACATCCAATGGAACAGTTGCATAGTGTCCAGAACAAACACTATCCAGACTTGGAAGTATAATGCTGTTACTTCACTGTCACAGGGTCAAAATCCTGCAAATCCCCGCTTAGCAGCATGGAGAGAGTGTAGCCTAAAACCATTGCTCAGTTGACTGGACAACTGGTTTGTGACGCAGCCTGATGCCAACAGCATAGATTTGATTTCTACACCAGTGAATGTCACCAAGGCCCTACCTCCTCAACCCTGGACCTCACCTCGAGTATAATGATTCTCAGTAATCACACCAGTCATCTCCCTCTAGTCTCAGAGGACCACGAGCTTTAGTCTCATTCGGGTGACTTTCATTTGAGCAATTCAAGGAGGTAGTCCCCCACCACAGTGAAGAGCAATAAGGGATGGGTAATAGATACTAGCTAACTGGGGATGCCCACAACCCAAGAAATTAAAAAAAAAAGTGGTTGCTGCAGTAACACATGACTATTAAAATTTACTTCAGATTTAACAATGCTCGTTAACTAGTAATTTGAGACTTCTGCATGTTGATGGATCCTATAATGTTCGAACCAATATTTTGGCATCACTGGCAGATTGTTATACTTTAGATGCACAAAATTATGAAATTGTTTTATGAATTTATTTAGTCAGTACTCCTCCTCATTCCTCATCAGCTTTCTTAATAATAGTATTAGAAATCTAATATTAAAGTCTCAAATAGAGATCATCCGTACTATTCAGTATAATTATCTATGGTACCAACAGAACATAATGACCTGAAAGGAGTAGGAGGTGAATAGCTGAAGTACCAGTATATATCCTGATCAGCTTCATGCTGAGTTGTTAGGCACCGGATTTAAGGAGTCTTCAATGTCTTTCGCTTTGGCTAAATTATCGAGAGAGTCATTTGGTTCTGGAACAGATGTGGGATGAGATGCAAGAACTGCATGTGTTTGTCCAAATCCTTGGTAATGTCCCAGTGGAGAAGGTGGGAGGGATGGAGTATCAGAGTTCAGGTCCTGGCTTGCTGAAGACAGAAGACTGGTGTGCTCATTGTGCTCTTCTTCTACACCAACATTGGTTTTCCTTGGTCGACCCAAAACCGTCCTCCCTTCACATTTAGAAATAGAACGTTATTCATTTTAAAGTCAACTTCTTACTGCAAGCCACATCCATCAAAGTGACATCTTGATGAAGGAGCAGCCACTGCATTTACACACCATTCACCAGATTCAGTCAGCTGTACAGATTCCAACTTCCTTGGAACCCTTTTACTGACTTTAACCTGTGCTACATAGAAGAGCATTCTGCTTTATTAGATGCCTCCCTCCAGAAATCTCACCTGGAAGCAAGAAATACTTGAGAAAGCAGGAGGAGAACAATCTCGGTGTTCTAAAGCATAAAATTCAAGGCACTGCAGACTTGAACAGCTTCCTCAGGAGCTCTGACAGGTAACACTATTCTGAATACCAAGTACAACAGAACAATAGATTTACTCTAAGTACTGGCAAATGGTATCTGTGCAAAATCAGCTGGACAGAGTCTCATTTCGAGTCCAGTTGGGCGCTGGCTCAAGGAGACAATTAAAACCATCAGGGCAGCTGCTGCAGCATTTGAAGATTAGGTATTACAACATGGTCTAGCATCCTCCAATCACAGGGCAAGATTTACTCTGTGCTGGACAGAGTTTGATCCAACAGCTAGGAACATGTTAGCTCCACACAAGGAATAAATATTATATATGTCGTAACTACCTTCTACTAAACTGGAAAACAGCGGAGATGATACCAACTTTGCTTCAGTATTCATTCGTGAGAGGGACCTTGTCATTTGAGAGTTCACCGTGGAACAGGCTGATATGCTCCAACAGGTCAATGCTGAGGAGGAGGATGTGCTGGAAATTTGAAAAATGTGAGGATAGATGGGTATATCCTGTCTGGCCCAGGGGACCGAAGGTTAATATGGGAAGCGAGGGAAAAGAATTGCTGCTCCTTTGGTGATGATCTTTGCATCCTCACTGTCCACTGAAGTAGGACCAGATGATTAGAGGATGGCAAATGTTACTCCCTTGTTCAAGAAAGGAAATAGGAATAATCCTGGTAATTACAGACCGGTCAGTCTTATATCGGTGGTGGGTAATTATTGGAGAGGATTCTGAAAGACAGGATTTATGATTATTTAGAAAAATATGACTTGATTAGAGATGGTCAACATGGTTTGTGAGGGACAGGTCATGCCTCACAAACCTTATTGAATTCTTTGAGGATGTGACAAAACACATTGATGAAGGTAGAGCAGTGGATGAGGTGTATATGAATTTTAGCAATATGTTTGATAAGGTCCCCTATGGTAGGCTCATTCAGAAAATAAGGATACATGGGATACAGGGAAGGTTGGCTGTCTGGATACAGAATTGGCTGGCTTATTGAAAACAGGGTGGTGGCAGATGTAAAATATTCAGCCTGGAGCTCAGTGACCAGTGGTGTTCTGCAGGGATCTGTTTGGGAGCTCTGCTCTTTGTGATTGTTTATGAATGAGTTGAAGAAGTGCAAGTGTGGGTTAGTAAGGTTGCCGATGACACAAAGATTGGTGGAGTTGTGGGTGGTGCGGAGGGCTGTTGTAGGTTGCAATGGGACATTTCCAGGTTGAACTCCATCTGACACTTATCAGCCCAGCTCTGCATCCTGTCAAAGTGTGAAGTGATTCATTCGGGAAGGTCAAATTTGAATGCAGATTACAGGGTTAAAGGCAGGATTCTTGGCAGTGTGGAGGAACAGAGGGATCTTGGAGTCCATGTCCATAAATCGCACAAAGTTACCATCCAAGTGAATAGGAGAAAGTGAGGACTGCAGGTGCTGTGGATCAGAGCTTAAAAATGTGTTGCTGGAAAAGCGCAGCAAGTCAGGCAGCATCCAAGGAGCAGGAGAATCGACATTTCGGGCATAAGCCCTTCTTCAGGATTCCTGAAATGTTGATTCTCCTGCTCCTTTGATGCTGCCTGACCTGATGCGCTTTTCCATCCAAGTGAATAGGGTTGTTAAGAAGTCATATGGTGTGTTGGCTTTCATTAGCAGGGGGATTGAGTTTAAGAGCTGTGAGGTTATGATGCAGTTCTATAAAACCCTGGTTAGACCACACACGGAATATTGTATTCAGTTCTGGAAAGATATGGAAGCCCTGGAGAGGGTGCAGAGGGGATTTACCAGGATGCTGCCTGGTCTGGAGGGCATGTTGTATGAGGAAAGTTTGAGTGAGCTAGAGCTTTTCTCATTGGAAGAAAGAAGGATGAAAGCTGACTTGATAGAGGGGTACAAGATGTTGAGAGGCATAGATAGTCTCTGGCTATCCACTCTATTTCTCAGGGTGGAAATAGCTTTCACAGGAGGGCATAATTTTAAGATGATCCCCTAATTGAGGGGAGATGTGAGAGGTAGGTTCTTTACACAGAGTGGTGGGTGGGTGGAATGCACTGCCAGCGGTGGTAGTAGAATCAGAGACATTAGGGGCATTGAAGCGACTCTTGGATGATAGCAAAGTATGTAGGTTAGTTTGATCTTAGAGTAAGATAAAAGGACAGCACAACATAGAGCGCTGAAGGGCTGAACAGTACTGTCCTGCACTGTTCTAGGTTCTAACTCAAACTGCTGATTTTGGATTGGGGTTCATCAGTCTTAGATTTGGTAATAAGTAAAACTTCATAATCAATTTACCCCCAAATATAAACTGTCCATTGGAGACCAACAGCGCTTAAAAAAGTGGCTTTTAATTGATAACAAAGAAAATGACCTATGGCTGGAAAGAAAATAGTAATTTTTTAAAAAATAAGCAATTTGAGACAGAGGAAGCCACCTTACGATTGTAAATGGTACAGCAGTCAGGCAGGAAGAAACTGCTGGGAATCTGATTTTAAAAAAAAATACAAGTATGAGGGTAACCAAGGCTGTCTGACACCAGTGGAGAGATACAAAGAGAACACTTGGAGTCAAATAGATCACCTATTCAGAATCATTAACAACAGTATTTTACCTCAGGTATTATGAAACATGGTTTTGTTAAGAGGAAATATGTTAAAATAATTTTTGGGTGAATTAACACAGTTGTGGAGTGCAATGCAATTGACTTCAGGAGGTTAACTGATCAATGTGTCACATGAGAGACAAAATACAATATAGCAACCGTAGTCCTTGGTAGCAGCAGCATGGAAACTACCTGGTGAACTGCTGTTACTCAGCCTTCAGGGAAGTCCTCACCCCAGAATTAATACATGATCAATTTCTAAAAAGATGTTCATGATCTAGAATTGGATGTACAGCACAATTTCAAAATATTATGTTGGGTCCAAGTTTAAGTATGGCAAACTATAAATGCAAGTGATAGATTTGAGGAAACGTACAGGATGGTGAAGTTGACAGAATATGCTGCAGCTGAATTTTTAAACTCGCGAAGTGACTCATTTTGGTTGGAAGAACAAGAAAATGCAATATAAAGGATATACTTCAAAAGGTAGGCAGGAGCGGAGGGGGCTGGGGTACGGACGGTAGTGGTGCAAGGCTTGCTGGTCAAGTTCAGTTTTGATTTCACTGACTTTATATTGCACCCTTGTCTTAAGTAACAAAGTCGAGGAATGTTGTAGCTCCTGTAGCCATTTCCCCGGACAGGTAAGAGCTGAAAATGTGTTGGTGGTTAAAGCACAGCAGGTCAGGCAGCATCCAAGGAACAGGAAATTCGACGTTTCGGGCCGGAGCCCTTCATCAGGAATGAGGAGAGGGTGCCAGGCAAGCTAAGATAAAAGGTAGGGAGGAGGGACTTGGGGGAGGGGCGATGGAGATGTGATAGGTGGAAGGAGGTCAAGGTGAGGGTGATAGGCCGGAGTGGGGTGGGGGCGGAGAGGTCAGGAAGAGGATTGCAGGTTAGGAGGGCGGTGCTGAGTTCAAGGGAATCGACTGAGACAAGGTGGGGGGAGGGGGAATGAGGAAACTGGAGAAATCTGAGTTCATCTCTCTTCCCCGGACAGGTAACTCTAGGTTGTGAACAGGCACTGTTCTCCAGTCCGCTTGCAAATCAGAACACAACGCAGGACAATGTAAAGCAGCTGTTCAGGAAATCACAACCATGTATGGGATCATAAATACAAAAACCTCACTATAATTTATAAGAATAAGTTATATATTAATAATCATATCCCTTATATAATTAATAACCAAAGGTACATGAATTTTGTACTAAAAGCAGTCATTGCTAAAAAAAGGAGAGAAATTCACATCTTGTATCCTTGTGCTCAGTAGGACAAGGAAGCAAGAAACCAAATATGAAAAAGGACAAATTTACACAGCATAAAAAAACTGATTGGTTGGGCCACTGTTGGCATAGGGACGCACTAGAGGCAGTTAAGTGTCAATCATCACTCTCAGAGCAGGCAGGTTGACTCTGATTGGTCAGGGCATTGCTATGGGACTGCAGAGATTGATAATCCCCCACGATCCTGTTCGTACTGCAGGGGGTGCAATGTGTGTACAGGTTCTTTTTGCCTACTTTAGATACGATCTTGTCTGTTAATATATGTTGTAGTTTCTAGCATAAGTGCATCACACTTTGCTTTATTATTAAGTTGGGCTCAATCTTAAACTGATTTCCAGTATCAGTCTTAATGCAGTCTGGCATATTTAGTAAATGTCCTGAAAAATGCAAAGGCAGTCCTGGAGGTTAATTTTGTAGCATACAAAATTGTAGGAATAAGAATGCTGTTTTGGAAAATGTAGGGGGTGATGGATTCTCAAGGGAACGTAGCACGAACAGCTACATTGAGACTGGCTCTAATGCAATGAGGGGTAAATCAGCTTCCAAGAGATCAATTGTGTTAGGGGATTCTGCAGTCAGAGGTACAGAGAGACGTTTCTGGGGCCAGCAGAGACAAAGCAGAATGGTGTGTTGTTTCCCTGGTGCCCGGATCAAGGATGTCTCAGAGAGGGTGCAGAATGTACTCACGGGAGAAGAGAGACCAGCAGGAGGTCATTGTCCACATTGGAACCAACGACATTAGAAGGGAAAAGGATGAGATTCTGAAGGGAGATTATAGAGAGGTAGGCACAAATCTAAAAAAAAAGGTCCTCAAGGATAGTAATATGTGGATTACTCCCAGTGCTACAAGCAAGTGAGGGCAGGAATAGGAAGACAGCGCAGATGAATGCATGGCTGAGGAGCTGGCGTATGGGAGAAGGATTCACATTTTTGGACCATTGGAATCTCTTCTGGGGTAGAAGTGACCTGTACAAGAAGGACGGGTTGCACCTAAATTGAAAGGGGACTAATATACTGTCAGGGAAATCCTCCCGAGAGGATTTAAATCCTACTTGGGAGGATTTAAACTAGTAAGGTGGTGGTGGGGGGGGGGGGGAAAGAGAGTGAACGGGGACCCAGGGAGATAGTGAGGAAAGAGATCATTCAGACTGGTACAGCTGGAAAAAGGAGCGACTCAAACAAACAGGGCAGGCAGGAACAAGGTTGGACTGATAAATTAAACTGCATTTATTTCAAGGCTAGAGGCAGAACAGGGAAGGCAGATGAACTCAGGGCCTGGTTAGGAACATGGGACTGGGATAACCATAGCAATTACAGAGACATGGCTCAGGGAAGGGAAGAAATGGCAGCTTAATGGATGTAGGTTTACTCACTGAGCTGGAAGGTTTGCTTCCAGATGTTTCGTCACCATACTAGGTAACATCAATGAGCCTATGGTGAAACACTGGTGTTACATCCTCCTTTAGATTTGTGGTAAACCTCCCTAAACACACAAATAGAAAGAAAGTGCTTCACCAGAGGCTCGCTGATGTTACCTAGTATGGTGACGAAACGTCTGAAAACAAACCTTCCAGCTCAGCGAGCAAACCTACATCCAGTACCTCAACCTGAGTTACAAATTTTCTCAAAACTTGCTGGCAGCAAAATGTTCCAGGATACAAATGCTATAGGAAGGATGGAGGGTGTCAAGACAGGAGGGGGAGTGGCATTTTTGAAAAGGGATAGCATTACAACGGTAATTAGGGAGGATATTCTTGGGAATACATCCAGGGATGGTATTTGGGGGGAACTGAGAAATAAGAAAGGGATGACCACCTTATTGGGATTGTATTATAGACCCCCAAATAGCGGAAAATTGAGAATCAAATGGTGTGAACATAAGAGGTTTAGTTAGTAAGTTTGCAGATGACACCAAACTTGGAGGTGCAGTGGACAGTGAAGAAGGTAACCCCAGAGTATAACGGGATCTTGATCAGAATGGCAGATGGAGTCTAATTTCGATAAATGCAAGGTGCTGCATTTTGGGAAAGCAAATCAGAGCAAGACTTATACACTTAATGGTAAGGTCCTAGGGAGTGTTGCTGAACAAAGAGACCTTGGAGTGCAGGTTCATAGCTCCTTGAAAGTGGAGTTGCAGGTAGATAGGATGGTGAAGGCGGCGTTTGGTATGCTTTCCTTTATTGGTCAGAGTATTGAGTACAGGAGTTGGGAGGTCATGTTGTGGCTGTACAGGACATTGGTTAGGCCACTGTTGGAATATTGCGTGCATTTCTGGTCTCCTTCCTATCAAAAGGATGTTGTGAAACTTGAAAGGGTTCAGAAAAGATTTACAAAGATATGGCCAGGGTTGGAGGAATTGAGCTTTAAGGAGAGGCTGAATAGGCTGGGATAGTTTTCCCTGGAGCATCAGAGGCTGAGGGGTGACTTTATAGAAGTTCAGAAAATCATGAGGGGCATGGATAAGATAAATAGACGGTATTTTCCCTGGGGTGGGGGAGTCTAGAACTAGAGGGCATAGGTTTAGGGTGAGAGGGGAAAGATATAAAAGAGTCCTAAGGGGCAACTGTTTCACACAGAGGGTGGTACGTGTATGGAATGAGCTGCCAGAGGATGTGGAGGAGGCTGACATAATTACAGCATTTAAAAGGCATGGATGGGTATATGAATAGGAAGGGTTTGGAGGGATATGGGCTAACTGCTGGCAAATGGGATTGGGTTGGGATATCTGGTTTGCATGGACAGGTTGGACTGAATGGTTTGTTACTGTGAGGTCCATCTCTATGACTATGAATCCCAACACATACTAGATGCAGCGTTTTGGTAGAGATTGATAGGCTAATGCTTCCATAACAACAGGATAGCTAGGTCCCCAGTCACCAGATTACCTGAGATATGGCCTATGAAAGCTATTTTGCATAATGATGGCTACGCCGATCACTAGTTGCTGTACATCGTGCAAGCTCATGAACATATGTTTCCCCTTAATTCTACTTTTGGCTCCGAACAGGTAACTTTACTGTTAATAAATACAAGTCTCATTTTCTTCACCAACAGGATGCTGCATCAGCCTAAAAGGTGAGGTGACAGGAATTTCTGAAGCAGTCTGATTCCAAGTCTGAACGCTGTATGACTAAACTACTGGTGGGCCATATTAAACAGCATGTCCTCTTGACCAGGCAAAGTAGGCAGCATGCTAACTGCACTCAGCCAGCCTGTGCCTGCAAGCTCATCATATCCAACAGTAGATGTGTTCCTGCTATTGGACAACATTCACTAAACAAACAATCTTTTAATATGACCGAACAAACTGAAAACATGACCAAAGTGTCTGGGTTCTTGGGTGTTATGGATACGGGATTTGGGTGCAGAGACGAGAAAGAAGTAATGCGAGCCTTCACAAATTCTGGGTTGGGGCACAACTAGAGTATGACACCCAAACCTGATGGTCCACTTTAAGAAGAACGTGCGGGCCCCAGTGTCAGCGTGGAAGAAATTTATCCACATAGTTTCAAGGATGGAGGATTTTACCGACTTTTAGATTGGCAAAGCTCCTTTTAGATGGAACGGAAAGAGAGGGGAGATCTGATGGAAGTGTACAAGATTGATAAGCTTGGACCAACTGGACAAAGCCAAAATATACCATGGGCTAACGGGAACAAGGGGACGAGGAAACAAAGGTTCTGGGCAAAGGGAATGTGTGAGGAAATGCTTCCTTTCTGCAGCATGTGATAATGATCTGGAACTCACAGTTTCTTCCTTTGACTGTCATGGGCAGTGAGTGATAGTTATGGGGAGACAGCAGAGGACAGAGACTGACTGGATTGTCCCACAGCAAACCAACATGGAGTCAACAGGTTACAGGTCCTCCTGTGTTGCAAATGAAAATAATTCATAGAAGACAGCCCAGACCTGAAAGATGATGTGGAAATTTGGTTTACAAATAGATTTTTTTTTTAAAAACGTGAAATAAGAACAGTCTCACTTAAACATGAGTTCCTTACCCACATTCCGTACTTGCTCTGATATATCTGCTCTGATGTCAGAGATATCCCACATGGCAAAAAAGGAATCCAAGCAGGAGCCTTCTTCAGCTTCCTGGACATAGGGCTTGTAGGAAAAACTATAATGATGACCAATCGCAGCAAAAAACATTTCAATACAAATCACAAAATCCTGGGGGGAGAAAGAAAAACCACAAAAAGCATTTGATGAAACAAATATTTTTGGTGAGACAAATCTTAATTCTAGTTAGTCCTCATACTCAGAACATAAAATGAACAGACACAAGAAAAGGCTGCACATTCTCAAGCTCAGCTTGGGCTTGTCGGAACTTCAGTAGTTCATCATGATCATACTCAGAGACTGAACATCTAATAATCTTCTAGGGGAGTGAATTCTTAAGACTTACAATTGTCAGAGTGAAGAAATTTCTCCACATGGTTCTACCTGGCCAAAACCCCTTAGCTGGAGAATTTAGAAAGAGGGTCTTTGCCTCAGTTAAGGGAGAGAGCCTTTCAGCATCTACCCTAAATCCTCTCAGAAACTTCAACGCTTCAGTTCACGCTTCTAAACTTCAAACTGTATTACCTGTCATAGAACATTACAGCGCAGTACAGGCCCTTTGGCCCTCGATGTTGCACCGACCTGTGGAACCAATCTGAAGCCCATCTAACCTACAGTATTTCATTTTCATCCATATGTCTATCCAATGACCATTTAAATGCCCTTAAAGTTGGTGAGTCGACTACTGTTGCAGGCAGGCCGTTCCACGCCCCTTACTACACTGAGTAAAGAAACTACCTCTGGACGTCTGTCCTATCACCCCTCAATTTAAAGCTATATCCCCTCGTGTTCGCCATCACCATCCGAGGAAAAAAGGTTCTCACTATCCACCCTATCTAACCCTCTGATTATTTTATACGTCTCAATTAAATCACCTCTCAACCTTCTTCTTTCTAACAAAAACAGCCTCAAGTCTCTCAGCCTTTCCTCATAAGGCTTTCCCTCTAAACCAGGCAAAGCTTCCACATCCTTCCGATAATGCGGTCACCAGAACTGTACACAATACTCAAGTGCGGCCGCCCCAGAGTTTTGTACAGCTGCAGCATGATCGCATGGTTCTGAACTCAATCCCTCTACCAATAAAAGCTAACACACCATATACCTTATTAACAACCCTATAAACCTGGGTGGCAACTTTCAGGGATCTATGTACATGGACACAGAGATCTCTCTGCTCAGCTACACTACCAAGATCTTACCATTAGCCCAGTACTCTGCATTCCTGTTACTCCTTCCAAAGTGAATCACCTCACACTTTTCCCACATTAAACTCCATTTGCCACCTCTCAGTTGCTCTACTACTTATCTAGGTCCCTCTGGAACCTGCAACATCCTTCCGCACTGTCCATAACTCTACCGACCTTAGTGTCATCTACAAATTTACTAACCCATCCTTCTACACCCTCTTCCAGGTCATTTATAAAAATGACAAACAGCAGTGTCCCCAAAACAGATCCTTGCAGTACACCACTAGTAACTGAACTCCAGGATGAACATTTCCCATCAACCATCACCCTCTGTCTTCTTTTAGTTAGCCAATTTCTGATCCAAATCGCTAAATCACCCTCAATCCCATGCCTCCATATTTTGTGCAGTAGCCTATCATGGGGAACCGTATCAAATGCCTTACTGAAATCCATATACTCCACATCAACCACTTTACCCTCATCCACCCGTTTGGTCACCTGCTCAATACTGTTGGTGAGGCACAGCCTACCCTTCAAAAACCACGTTGACTATTCCCTAATCAACTTATTCCTCTCAAGATGATTATAAATCCTATCTCTTATAACCTTTTCTAACATTTTACCCACAACTGAAGGAAGGCTCAGTGGTCTATAATTACCAGGGTTGTCCCTACTCCCCTTCTTGAACAAGGGAACAACGTTTGCTATCCTCCAGTCTTCTGGCACTATTCCTGTAGGCAATGATGACATAAAGATCAAAGCCAAGGCTCTGCAATCTCCTCTCTGGCTTCCCAGAGAATCCTAGGATAAATCCCATCGGGCCCAGGGAACGTACCTAGTTTCACACCTTCCAGAATTGCTAACATCTCCTCCTTGTGAACTTCAATCCCATCTAGTCTAGTAGCCTGTATCTCAGTATTCTCCTCGACAACAATGTCTATTTCCAGTTGAATACTGATTAAAAATATTCACTTAGTGCTTCCCCAGTCCTCTAACTCCACACACAACCTCCTACCACTATCCTTGATTGGCCCTAATCTTAATGGGCCTTAATGGGCAGCATGGTGGCACAGTGGTTAGCACTGCTGCCTCACAGCGCCAGAGACCCGGGTTCAATTCCCGCCTCAGGCGACTGACTGTGTGGAGTTTGCACATTCTTCCCGTGTCTGCGTGGGTTTCCTCTGGGTGCTCCGGTTTCCTCCCACAGTCCAAAGATGTGCAGGTCAGGTGAATTGGCCATGCTAAATTGCCCTTTGTCTTAGGTGAAGGGGTAAATGTAGGGGAATGCGTCTGGGTGGGTTGCGCTTCAGTGGGTTGGTGTGGACTTGTTGGGCCGAAGGGCCTGTTTCCACACTGTAATCTAATCTTTTATTCCTGATGTACCATTTGAAAGCTTTAGGGTTTTCCTTGATCTATCTGCCAACAACTAAGATGTAAACTTCAAAAAGAATAATGTACCTGAATCCCTAGGTCCCTCTGTTCTACACCACTACCCAAGGCCCTACTTTTAATTGGTTAAGTCCTGTCCTTATTTGGTTTACCAAAATATCTAGCATTTATCAAAATTAAACTTCATTTGCTACACTTCATCCCAATAACCCAACTGAGAAAGATCCCTTTGTAATTTTAGATAACCACCTTCAGTGCACACTATACCACCAATCTTAGCCACCATCTGCAAATTTACTAACCACCTCTTCTATACTCTCATCTAAATCACGTATACAAATGAAAACCAAAAGTAGACCTGGGCACTAATCCTGGTGGAATACCATTGGTCACAGGCCTCCAGTCCAAATAATAACCATCGCTGCCTCCTGCTGGTAAGCTGATTTTGTACCCAATTGCCAAGCTCTCCCTGAATCTCATGTCATCTAATGGTACGCAAAACTATAGGCGAATGTGAGGACTGCAGATGCTGGAGATTAGAGTCGGGAGTGCGGTCCTGGAAAAGCACAGCAGGTCAGGCAGCATCCGCGGAGCAGGAGAGTCGACGTTTCGGGCAAAAGCCCTTCCTCAGGAATGGACAAATCTAAGCCAAGTTTAGACAATGATAAAAGAAAAGATGTTCCAATTAATTGACAGTAAAAGGACACGGGAAACAAATTTAAGTGTTTTAGGCAAGAGATGCAAGGGGACGGGAGCAAGAATTTTCTTTTAAAGAAGTGCAGTATGTGTATCGATCCGGAATAAGTTGCCTATGTGAAGAGGAGATAATGAATGATGTCAAAAGATTTCAAAGGAAACAATCTTTCAGGACCTAATGGGGGGGACTGGAACTGGCTGCATTGCTCTACAGAGAAAAGAGAAAAGTTATGGGCTGATTTCTGTATCATTATTGTTTTACAATGCTTTTGATGACTCTATAAGCTTCCTAACACCACTATATATTTCCTGACCATCAACTAATCATTTACTCCAACTATTAGATCAAATTCTGTGCAACAAGCTTTTATTGTGGTAGCTAATCAAATGCTTCATGAAAATACAACTCATACAATGTCCACTTGTTTCTTTTTATCACAGTGTAAGTTACATCCTCAAAGAGTTCTAACAATTGAAGTAATTATTTTCAGTACATTATTTAACTGTATTAATTACATTCATTCGCTGTGTGTAATTGGAAGCATATGCTGATAAGGTTACAGGAAAATGCAGAGAGGTGGTTCGAGTGGAACATACATACCAGCAATCACAAGGAAGGCTGAATGGCCTTTTTATATACAGTAGATTCTTAGATTAGATTAGATTACTTACAGTGTGGAAACAGGCCCTTCGGCCCAACAAGTCCACACCGACCCGCCGAAGCGAAACCCACCCATACCCCTACCCTTACATTAGCCCCTTACCTAACACTACGGGCAATTTAGCATGGCCAATTCACCTGACCCGCACATCTTTGGACTGTGGGAGGAAACCGGAGCACCACGCAGACATGGGGAAAACGTGCAAACTCCACACAGTCAGTCGCCTGAGGCGGGAAATGAACCCAGGTCTCTGGCGCTGTGAGGCAGCAGTGCTAACCACTGTGCCACCGTGCCGCCCACGGTGTTTACATTCTCTCCAGGTAGCTACCTTATAATGCAAATATTTTTGTTCCTTCCCTCTAAGAATTGACAGAAGTCACAATGATAGTCTTCAGTGAAATCTGTTGATAGCTAAGGCATACCTGGCAAAGTTCCTGGGATATTCTAGAGACTCCATTTTCACTCCCACAATTAACATGGGGAGGAGCTCCAACAAACGACTTGCCCTCTTTCACCCTCCCCAAGCACATTTCTCAGTTGTCCAAATGGAATAAAATCCTAGCAGAAACCATTTCCATTCCATTTTCTAATCCCTGCTGTGGAATTCACGAAAAAGGATCACTTGGAATTTTAGATCAGTATATTTTATACACTAATAATCCATTCACTCTTAACAATCCATCCTCAAACTCGAGTAGCACTGCTACTAACCACTAAGTAAATTCCTCAACTTCCCCTCTTATCTCCTCTTCATTTAATAACTACTCCTGAAACGGGTGGCACTGCAGCCAAAAGTCCCAGTAAGATCAGGGATTTCAGCAATCTGTCTGTATCCGTACTGAAACCTACAGGACGCACCCACTGGAAGCAATAGGGAGCATCTGGACTACAAATTGGAATCAACTAAGTATGTGCACGGGTGGGGTTGACAAAATATTCAGTTTTGTCTTTAAATTCATTCCAATCTAGCACATTCTCCCAGTGCTCGTATGTGTTCCTGCCAGTTGCTTTCCTTTCACAGAGACAGGGAGTGAGGGGTGGATGCTCTCTGGAAGGTTGGTGCAGACTCGATAGGTTGAATGTCTGTAGTGATTCTATAATTCAATTAATTCCCCAATCAAGACCAGTCACTTTCAAATCTCTCAAACCCACATTTCGCTCGTCTATTCAGTATAATCTAACTAAACGTACTGAAAAATATCAACAGTTATGCCACCTCTTTACTCTCCTCATGAGTGCTATGCCAGTGCTCATCAGATTTACTAGGTCGGACTCATCTTTCGCCAAACAGTTATTTTCCAACCCTGAGGACATCACTTCTTGGGTGTACTCTTGCAATTTTCTACCCTTCTGATGTTAAATTAACTAACTTTAAAACAAAATAGACAAAAAGAAAAACTTTTTAATACCTTCAAACACCTCCCCCAGCACAATCCATAAATGCAACCAGCTCTGGAAAATTGTGATGAATGTGAAGCGTGTGTCTGATCATTAAGTGGTAGAATATTTCTCCACGGCCCTAACAGATGAAATATCACATACCTACCAAAAACAGCAACGGTGATTCGCAAACAGTTTCCATGTTGGAGATATTTCTCTTGGATATTTTTGACTGTTTATGTATCTACCACATATTAATTTTGAAGGCAAACCTCCAAAATCATAATTTGAAGACCAGGAATAAAATAAAGGATTGCAAGGTTCCAGAGAGATTACCTTAAACATGAAATGGTTACATTTACCTGCAGGCCAGTAGCAACAGCTTCCACACTTTCCCAGTCCCACGTGTGTTTCTCAGAAATTATGCCAACTTTCACAAGTAAAGCAATCAAAGCAGCTTGCCTATGAAGGAATTGAAAAAGATTTTTTTTTACAAACACAGTATGCAGTCTGATTAATAAGCTAACTAACAAACTAGGCTCAGATTCTGCAGTAGGTATTCAAACAGTTAGCGTCTTGATTTGCAGGATTGTAGTATTCCTATTTGGCAAAATACAAAATAATTCAGTTGGTTCCCAATATTTATGACAGACATATTTAATGATTAGCCAGTAATATGAAATGAGGAGTTTTTTTTAAATTTAAAAAAAACCTTACCAGAAAGATACGAATACAACCAGTTTCACACAAAGAAACTTGCCGACTGGTTGAATTGGGTTCAGTTCATTTCGCAGCACTTTATAAAACAGCACAAGGCAATACATGGCAAACTGCAAAGTAAAAATGAATCCAAAAAGATAGAATAGATAAACCACTTTCAGTTATAATGAGATAATAATGAAGAGAAAAAAAAACTGAATGATGATACGTTTGAGTCCACAAAATACTGTTCACATCTAAATAAATGCTTCCTCTTCGATTTTAAAAGCAGTTCTTTTGTTATCTAATTCATAATTTGAACTACAGTTTGCTACAACAATGGATGTTTTCTGAATTAAGACGGTAAGCTTTCTTCAAAATTTAAAATAAAACAGGATCGAAAAAGATAATCAAATAAACTTGATCAGCTTTACATATTATCAATACAAAGTTCAAAACATATCTTTTGCCAAGGAATAAATACTAGTACACTTGAAATAAAGTGTAAGGATATGTTGATTAACTTCAAATGATGTTTGCAAGTATTATTGATAATTGAAGTTTCATAGGAAAATGTAGAGAGATAATTCAGCTACATTTAATGGAATATACACATGTTCAGTCTAAGACCAACAGAGGAGATAAATCAGCTCAAAATATTGAATCAAATGCTACAAACTAAGAATGCAGACTATACATATATTACATACAGATACATAACAAGACTTACTATTTGCGAAAGGTTGTTAATTATAACCAAATACGTCCAAGCATTTTTGAAGCTGAAATTTCCTTCATCATACACTCCAACGAGTTCACAGATTCTGGGAAAAGGGAAAATGGCTTTGAAATCATCTATTCATAAAGTCTGTGTTCCATTTCATAATATACATGTCAGCCTGCACAAGTTTGAATGTTGAAATTCTAAAATACAGATCAAAGAAAATTCATACTTGCTCCACGTGATCTGTGAATCCTTCTCTGGGTATTTTCTTTGTTATGGACCAGGCCAACCCCTCCCCCCCCCCAGAGCACTTTCAGAAGTAGCCCAGACCCTAACTTCTCTTATTTTAAAAGCAGATATAAAGTGGATATTCCAGGAGTGATGCAGCTGACGAAATCACTCGGCTTGAAGCAAAACAGAATTTATTTACACACCACAGTTGAAACACGAACAAAAGAAAACAGAATTTAGAATAACCCCACTATTCCAAAATCCAACCAACTCAAAATTGCAACTTAAATTGCAGAATTGCTGTTCCAATACCCACAATAACCCAAAGACACACCCCTTGGCAAACCGTAAATTCAAACTCAGGTTCTTAAAAGCAGGAGAGATTGCACAGGAAAAAAAAAGAGTCAGGCAAGAAACATCTGTTGAAGCATGGAACCTTTTTTCCACAGCAAAAGTTTCTCTGCCACCAGCAATTTCTGCCTGCAAAACTAAACCAAAATTGAGAAGTAGCCACTTCCAGACATATCAGCACCTTTGCCTTCATGACCCCTCTTGGAAAGAAAATGGACAAAATAACCTTAAAGGGGCAGCATTGTCATACCTCCCCACTTAAAAGAACCATCAATATATAGAGATGGCTTCATTTTACAACCCCTTACTCTTAGTTAGTACAGTAAAATACATGCAAATGACAATGACTATAACCATGTAAACATGCAAAACTACATTCTATTTAAAGCTGTTTATTTCTGCCACCAAACGCCTCCGTTTTTTATCCAAGTCCTGATAATGTTTCGATCACGTTATCTCACCCTGCTACGCGTACAATTTTAAAATTCAATGGCTACAGTAATAAATTCCATCTAAATACACTGGAATTTGTCTCCTTAAATTCCTCCAAAAAACTTTGTGGGTAATAATCAGTATAGATGATTGTCTTAGACACATTACTGGCAACATATATGTTGAGATTTGGAACACCAACACCAAGATCAAAGTCTCCTTTTCAATTGTTGAATATTTCTGATGATGAATGCTCAACTTCCTAGAGAAATATCGAATAGGTCTTTCTATCCTCTCGTCATTGTCTTGCCCCCACATCTCTCTCATTGATAGCCACCTTGAATGGCTTTGCATAATTAGGTATGGCTAATACTGGGGCAGTGGTTAACACAGCTTTCAGGCTGTCAAATGCCTTATGACAAACTGCTTTTCTTCAACAATTCGGTGAGGGAAGCAGCCACACTGCTAAAATTTGATATGAATTTTCGACAAAACCCACTCAACCCCAGGAATCATAGAACTGCTCTCTTTGTCGATGGTAGAGGAAACTCCCCAATAACCATTGTCTTTACGTTTCATGGGGCAATTTGTCCATGTCTGATAACATGGTCCAGGAATGGGATTTGGGCTTTGGCAAATTCACTCTTAGCCAGGTTTATCACTAAGCCTGCCTCCTGAAAGTCAATCAAATAACTTGGATAAACGTTGCAAACATTCCTTCCACATGAGACGAAAAGTCACCAGGTCATCGATATATATCTCACAATTGGGTAAGCCAGAAAGGAAATGTGGCTGACACATTTCCCATACCAAACGGCATGACTTTAAATTGATACAGTCCATTTGGCATCACAAAAGCTAAAATTATGTCCTCTCTTTCGGATAAAAGGTGTCTGCCAGTATCCTTTGACTAAGTCCAACTTTGAAAAAGTGAGACAAGTAACTTACATTTCTATAGAGTCTTCCCAATGTGGAAGTGGACATGAGTCAGACTTTGCGACAGTCTGCACATGAACCATCAGGAACCAGCTGGTTTTGGCACATGACTATGGGTGAGTGCCAGTCACTACAACTCACTTCAATTATGTCATCTTGGAGCATGCATTCTATCTCTTTTTGAACCTATGGAGAAAGTGGGGACTGCAGATGCTGGAGATCAGAGCTTAAAAATGTGTTGCTGGAAAAATGCAGCAGGTCAGGCAGCATTAAAAGGAGGAGAATCGACATAAGCCCTTATGTCCGAAACGTCGATTCTCCTGTTCCTTGGATGTTGCCTGACCTGCTGCGCTTTTCCAGCAACACATTTTTAAGCTTTTTGAACCTATGCCAACGTGAGGGTTAAGCCTAGAAGAATGTTGCTTAACTGGAACAGCATTTCCTATATCCACATCACGCATAATTAGGTTAGTACTTCCCAGCTTATTTCCACATATCTCTTCATGAATTGGCAATAACTCTTTCAGGTCATTTTGATTTTCCTCTGGAAGGTAACTCAATAATCTATCCCAGTTTTTTAACAACTTCCTCACTGGCCAATTTAACTTGAGGAATCTCTAATTCGAAATTCTCTGAACTTGGTTCTTCACTTTGTGTTGTAACCAGTAACACATTTCTCCTTTCGCTTTCCTTCCCTATCAAAATACCTTTGAGCATATTTACATGACACACTCGGGAGATTTCTCGGTTTGGAGTCCTTATCAGATAGTTCACCTCACTCAGTCTCCTTTCAACTTAACATGTTCCACCAAACCATGCTTTTAAAAAGTTCACCTATCACTGGAGTAACATTACAAGTAAAATTGCAAGTTTCTGATATTTTGTCTGCTTCCTATTTCATGGCATACTGCGATATTTTTAAAGGGTGTATAGCCAAACCCCCTGCTCTATTTAATCATTTCCTAAAATTTGACACATAGTCCAAATGTGGGCTCAGAATCTGACTTAGCAATTTCTCCTTAGCAACCCTCTCACTTCTCGACCAAAAACTAATTCAAATGGACTGAAGGTGGTTGCTTCATTTGCTGTACTTTTTGACATTAAAGATACAAACGGAATTCCTTTATCCCAATCATCTGGATAGTCTTGACTAGAAGCCCATAACATAGTCTTGAATGCCAGCTGCTATTCTAGTATTCGCTGCGGTTCTGACTGGTATGCAGTGAATTTGAATCATTTTATTCCTGAGCTGTCCACAACTTCCTTGAATAATTTTGATGTAAAATTTGATCTTTATTCTGATTGTATCTCTGTGGATAGTCCATTCTACTAAAAAATTTGAGTAACTCTGCTACAATAATTTTAGCGGTGATATTGCATAATGGAATGGCCTCAGCAAATCTAGTGGATATATCCATTATTGTTGGCAAATACTGATTCCCAGTTTTTGTTTTGGGTAGGGGTCTTATGCAATCCATTAATACCCTTGTAAGGAATGGGTATTAAGGTGTGGGTTTTATTATTGTCTGCAGTTTTCCAATTACCTGACACATGACATGTCTGGCAAACTTCAGCTATATTATTAAGCAGTCTTATGCATAAAATGTTTTTGCATTTTAGCTCGAATTTTTCTCACCCCTGAATGACCTCCTACTAGAAATTCACGTGTTACCCGCAACTCTTGCTTTCTATAACCCACTGGCAATATGATGTGATGAACTTCTGCCTATTTCTCATCTGCCTGATTATGTGATGGTCTCCATTTCCTATTTAAGACATTATTTTTAACATAGTAACACTCAGATTCTTTGGTGTGTGCTTTCTGATACAACTGCTTCAGGTTTTCATCTCTCTGTTGTAACTCAGTTAATTTATCGGAGCTGAAGAGATCCACGTTGTCCTCCACTTATTCTGCTTTGTCTTAATCACTTGATTAAATATGGTCTCTGATAATTCTACCTCAAATGTTCGTATCTGTATTCTTTGATTTTTCCTCCTATTTCAACTAGAGGTTTTCTGACCTTGTTATCACACAGGATATCATTCCTGTAATACCTCAGTTGTCTGATTTTCCACTGCCCTTCCAACCACAATAGGCAGGCCTCCCACCTGTAACCCAACTATATTGTTAGCAGGGACAAATTGTATTGCTGGAGCCAAGAGTTCTTCCAATACTTCAATCACCACTTCTCCACCAACACTCCAATCTCACTCGACATAACTGAGCGCTTCTTGTCTCATCGTGAATTCCACGTACTAGCACTTTTTCTGGCAGTAGTCATTCTGAGTTACAGATCTCGTCATCGTTCACAACATCAAAGATTGACATGATCCCGTATCTCTTAATACTGTAACCTCTTTACTTGCTGCTCCTGGCCTATGCAAGTAAAACCTTTCACTTGCAAAGGTAAGGTGAAGATGATCTGGTACTTGCTCCTTAACCAACATCCGACCAGGTGTCCATTCTGGTGCAGCTTTTTAGCCTCCAATGTGCTTTCTGTTACCACTCCAACAAACTTTGCTGGCTTACCTGGTTTTCCTACATTCATCTTCCCAGCGCTTTCTCTAACCCACCATCACTAATTTCACGTGGCCTACTTTATTGAAGTGAAAATAGTGGAGCTTTTTAAAATCTTTTTTCCCTTTCAAGGGTCTATTTGCCCTGTGGTAAGTTATCCTTATGAACTTCACCGAGATCCACCTTTCCCTTTCTACATGAGGATTTCTCTTTTCCTCAATTTCTATCCCTCACGGACTGAAATTGATGTTAGAAGCCAAACTTTGATTTATGAACTGACTCATAATTATCAGCCATTTCAGCTGCTAATTTTGTCAGTTTAACTCTCGGCCGTGCCAATTGAGTTCTCACTACTTCAGGAAGTGTATTCTGAAATTCCTCCAAAACAATCACCTCTCTCAGAGCGCCACATGCATGCACTATTTTTAATGCCCTTATCTGCCTATCAAAATTACTTTGTTTGATCCTTTCAAACTCATGTACATTTGAACAGAGTCCCTCCTTAGATTCTTGATACGTTATCTGTACGCTCCTGCACAAGCTCATATGCACTTAAGATGGCTTTCCTCACCTCCTCATACTCCCCAGATATTTCCTCCGATAGTGATGCAGATACCTCACTCACTCTACCTAATAGCTTTGTTTGGATCAACAAAACTCATATAGTCATTAGCCACTTCAAACAGGATGAAAAAGGCTTCTACATCCTCAAATTCAGGCAACACTTGGATAAATTTAACAGATCCCCACCAGGCCTTTGGCTATGATGGGTTTGCTCCCTATCTTCCTCAGTAAGCATACCGCCTACCATCACCTCCATCCTTTTAAGGCGACTTCCTGTCTATGTGTCAATTTCTAAAGTTCAAACTCTCCTTTTCTTTTTCTTTTTGTTCTGCTAAAGCGATTCGGTCCTCTTCTTTCTGCGAGGATGATTTGTGCTTTTTCTCTTTCCGCTCCATCCATGAACACCAACTAGCTACTAAACGCCACAACCAACTGTCCCTAGTAGCCACACATACAGATGACAAGGACCACAAATTTGGCTGGAACAACACAACGATCATAAGACAGACAGAGAAATTTGAGAAGCATGGCACTCAGCCATGGATTCTATCAACAAACACATTGACCTAGACCCAACATACCGGCCACTACACCGAGCAATCATAAACAGAAACGGAACCAAATAAACTCCAGAAGACACAGTACAGAAGCGCTTCACAGGAGGCTCCAAAACACTGAAGACATCACCCAGACAGAGGATGAAACATCTGCAAATCAACTTCCTAGCTCGGCAAACATACCCACAACCACAACAACCAGCACCCAAACTACAAATCTTTACACAACCTTGTAATGGTTTTTCTTTCTGGTCTAATATCTCTGAAGTGTCTGGTGATCTGTGGTCCCTCTTATACCTGATCTACATTCTTCCCCTTAGCAATATCATTCAAAAACACATGAGGTTTCACACATATGGTGATGGTCTGCCATCTACCGTACTATTACATCTTATCCCTTCTGCTACTTATATGAAATGCTATATCCACAACTAAAAATTAAATACAGGGAAGCTCAAAACCATTAAGCTTTGGTCCTGCCACAAACTCTATGTCCTTGCACCAACTCCCGTCCTTGCTGTAGCCACTGTCTAACACTGAACAGGACAGTTCGAAAAGATGTCGTCCTATTTGACCTCGATCTGGATCTGACCTTTGAATGTCGTATTTTCTCCCTCACCAAAAGCACCAATTTCTAACCACAACAACATTACCGCCCCTGTTCTGCTTCAGCTAACTGGATGCTTTATTGCTCACCCATATCTTTCTTACCAAGACGTGACTATTCCCATGCTATCCTGGCTGGCCTCTATTTCATACCTTCCCTGACATTACGTAGAATGAACAAAACACACACAGTCAGTTGGACCAGCATGACCTTGGCAGTGGTTATGCCTCATACTATCTTCTTCCCACCCTTCATTTAACTATCAGTATATGGCTCTATTCTTTTCTCACTCTTAGTTAACTTCCTCTTAAATGCATCTAATGCTAGTTACCATAATCACTTGTGATTACGCATTCCACATTTCATTCTCTGAATAAAGATGTTCCCCCAAAATTTGCCAGTAAAAATAATATTTATGGCATCTGCAAGTCTAACGACCTCTGTGCTTAACCCTATCAAATCCTTTCATAATTGTAAAGCCTTTAGTCAGATCAACTCTTGACTTCTAACAAAGGGTCTCGGAACTTGAAATGTTAAGTGTTTTTCTCACTAAAGATGCTGCCGAACCTGCGGTCTTTCTCCAGCACACTGTTTCAGAATTTCTAACATCTGCCGTTCCGGGTTTATCAAGCTTCAGTTTTCTAAAGAAAAGTATCTTTATCTTTTCTGGTTATGAGCACTACTTTGGTCTGAACAGGAATACTATGACCTATTCTGGACACCACATTTTAGAAGGCACTAGAGAGGGTACAGAAAGATTCATGAATATAGTTCCAGGGATGAGGAGCTTCAGGTGTAGAGAAGGACTGGAGAAGTTCAGTCATAAGTCTGAAAATCAGGAAGTAGCTGAACAAGGTAGAGACAGACATTGTTCCCAGTGATCAAACTATTGCGAACAAGAGTACAAGATAAAGTGACAAATGTAGCAAAGGTGACAGGAGGAAAACTTTTTAACGCAATAAGTGGTTAGCATCTGAAATTCATTGCCTGAGTGCGGGATGTGGGCGGGATCATTGGAGACTTTTCAAAAGAGGGTTAGCTCATTATCTGCAAAAGGAAGGTTATCAGGGCCACAGAGAAAAGTCAAGGGGGTGGCACTAGGTACATTACTCCAAGACCAACATACACAACGGGCCAAATGCATTCTTCTGCTGAAACCATTCCATGGTTATAAGGTAACTTCTCAGTTCTGGTATAATTCCATAAATCATTTACAGACTTTCTCCAGTTCTGACATATTCTTTTCTGTGAGAAGATTTGTAGCTCGGGTGCTCGTTGTTGTGATTCTGTTCGCCGAGCTGGGAGTTTTTCTTGCAAACGTTTCGTCCCCTTTCTAGGTGACATCTTCAGTGCTTGGGAACCTCCTGTGAAGTGCTTCTGTGCTGATTCCTCCGGCATTTATACTGGTTTGAATCTGCCGCTTCCAGTTGTCAGCAGCTGTCCACTGCAGTGGCCGGTATATAGGGTCTAGGTCAATATGTCTGTTGATCGAATTCGTGGATGAGTGCCATGCTTCTAGGAATTCCCTGGCTGTTCTCTGTTTAGCCTGTCCTATAATGGTGGTGTTGTCCCAAACAAATTCATGTTGTTTGTCATCTGAGTGTATGGCTACTAGGGATAGCTGGTCGTGTCGTTTCGTGGCCAGTTGGTGTTCATGGATGCGGGTTGTTAGCTGTATTCCTGTTTTGAACTGGCTCAAAGGTAGAAGACAGAGGATGGTGGTGGTGGAGGGTTGTTTTTCAGACTGGAGGCCTGTGACCAGTGGAGTGCCACAAGGATCGGTGCTGGGCCCTCTACTTTTCGTCATTGACATAAATGATTTGGATGCAAGCATAAGAGGTATAGTTAGTAAGTTTGCAGATGACACCAAAATTGGAGGTGTAGTGGATAGCAAAGAGGGTTGCCTCAGATGACAACAGGATCTGAACCAGATGGGCCAATGGGCCAATGAGCTGAGAAGTGGCAGATGGAGTTTAATTCAGATAAATGCGAGGTGCTTCATTTTGGGAAAGCAAATCTTAGCAGGACTTATACACTTAATAGTAAGGTCCTAGGGAGTGTTGCTGTACAGAGACCTTGGAGTGCAGGTTCATAGCTCCTTGAAAGTGGAATCTCAGGTACGTAGGATAGTGAAGGCGGCGTTTGGTATGCTTTCCTTTATTGGTCAGAGTACGGAGTACAGGAGTTGGGAGGTCATGTTGCGGCTCTACAGGCCATTGTTGTAATATTGTGTGCAATTCTGGTCTCCTTCCATTGGAAAGATGTTGTGAAACTTGAAAGGGTTCAGAAAAGATTTATAAGGATGTTGCCAGGGTTGGAGAATTTGAGCTAAAGGGAGAGGCTGAACAGGCTGGGGCTGTTTTTTCTGGAGCATTGGAGGGTGCAGGATGACCTTATAGAGGTTTACAAAATTATGAGGGGCATGGATAGGGTAAATAGGCAAAGTCTTTTCCCTGGGGTGGGGGAGTCCAGAACTAGAGGGTATAGGTTTAGGGTGAGAGGGGAAAGATATAAAAGAGACCTATGGGACAACTTTTTCACACAGAGGGTGGTACGTGTATGGAATGAGCTGCTAGAGGATCTGGTGGAGGCTGGTACAATTGCAACATTTAAAAGGCTTTGAATGGGTATATGAATAGGAAGGGTTTGGAGGGATATGGGCTGGGTGCTGGCAGGTGGGACTAGATTGGGTTGGGATATCTGATCGGCATGGACAGGTTGGACTGAAGGGTCTGTTTCCATGCTGTACATCTCTGTGACTCTATGACTCTATTTAGTTACCATTGTCTACACCTCTATTCTTTGTACCAGTGTGCATGACCTCACACTTTCCTACATTTTAATCCATCTACCACTTCTCTGCCCACTTTCCTTTCCAAAACCTTCTGCAGCCTTCCTGCTTCTTCAACACCACCTGTTCCCCTGCCTTTAGGTCATCTGCAAACTGAGTAACAGTGTCCTCAGTTCCTTCATCCAGATTGTTATGTACAACATGAACAGTTATGGTACCTACATGGACCCTTGTGGAACTCCTCTGATCATCAGCCATCCTGAAAAAGACCCTTCTAACTCTTCCCGCTGCCTTCTGCCAGTCCGCCAATCCTCTATCAACGCCAGTAATTTGCCTCTAACCCTATGGGCTCTCATTTAGCAGTCTCCTGTGCGGCTTCGTGTCAAAGATTTTCATTCTGAAAATCTAAACAAATAAATGTCCACTGGCTCTCTATCTAACCTGCCCGTTATGTCCTCAAAAGACTTGAACAGATTTATCGGTTATGGCCTCCCATTGACACAGCCACGCTGACTCAGCCCAGTTTTATTGTGTGGAGCGATCAATCATTAAATGGGGGCGGGAATAGCAGTAGCCCATTTGGCCCTGTTCGAAGTGTTTGTAAAACACAGCTGACCTTGTTGTGGTCGGAGCTTCACTCTCCCACATGATCCCCCTAAATCTTACACCAAATTGCCTCCCAAAATTCTAACTCAGCCTTGAGTAAATTTAACCAAACCTCCACTGTCTGCTGGGGAGAAGGATTCCTCACTCTGTTGACAGAAAAACAAATTTTCATCTTTCTTAAAAGGGAGAGACCCCTTACTTTGAGACAAATTTTCCCTATTTTAATCTCAGATGCAGAAACATCCATCAGCTATCCTCAAGACCTTGTACATTTCAGTAAAATCTTGTTTCCTTCTGAACTTCAAAGTGCATCAAGCCTCACTTTTTCACCCTTAATTCGTAAGATAAGCCGCCATCCCTGGAGTTGAGTGAACTTTCTGCGAAACATCTTCACAAGCAACAACAATTAAAGGGGATCAAAGCTGTACACAGGAGCCCCAATCCATTGGAGGGAAGAGGAGGCATTAAAAAAAAATACAATGATGTGTGATCTGGAATGCATGGCTTCGAAGAACAATGGAAACTTAAAAGGGAATTGGTTATACACTTGAACAGGGGAAAAAAAAAGCTTTGCTATTGGCTGAATCTCTTCTGCTGGGACTTGTGGTTTCAACGTGAAAGGGGTTTGTAATGTGATGCTTTCTGTAACCCAAGGTTATAGGAAAGACAATGGATTACGTTTTATGTGGCTCTGTAGAATTTACTAAGAAAACAGGAGGAATAATTAATCTCTTAAGAATATGAAAATGAAAACAACGTTCCATGAATTGGTGTGTTCAGCTGGAGCTGCGCAGTAGACCGAAGGGGTAGAAAGATTAAAGTTGGGTGGTTTGGGCAGAGATGGGATGGTTGTACAAAGGCAAAAACAGTGATGCTGAGTCAAATAGGCAAGCTGTATGAGTTACCCCCCAATAAAGAGACAATACTCTGAGCATTCAAATGCAGCATGTTAAGAGATTGTAGAAAATACTGATGGTTGTAAATGTTGGAGCCCCTCAGAACTGATATGTTTGCACTTAATACTCTGAAACAATGTTACTTACAATGCAATTATGGTTGTAAATGGTCGAACAACAGTGTACTGCAAAACTCCAAGCTTGCATCTGAACAGCAACACCCTGTCGAAAGAAAACACAAGCCAGAGAGTTACCATAATTAACATACACATGTAACAATATTTAGAAGGTTCTGAAACAGGAAGTAATAGGAAATGCTGTTGAATATTTCAGTGAAACGACAGTGAATAAAGGTGAAACCTGAAAATTGAATGTGTAATTGTTGTCATTCTTAGACACTTACATCTATAGCATGAGCCAGTTAAAATGCAACAAAGGTTGTTATTATGTAATCCACAAATGCCTTATTTCTTATGAATAAGATACACAAATTTTTTTTTTCCCTTGTGTATGGAACTAATGAACAACAGAAAATATACAACAGGGCAATACTTCAGATCAAATACAGGATATTTCTCAATGATGTATTATTTATAGGTCTACGCATAGATTGTCTTCAGGTCAAAATGGCAGTTCAGAGCAATGAAAAAAAATCTAAGAACAAGCTATATTAGATTATGGGATAAAACAAAGAATTGCAAATGCTGTGAGTCTGCAACAAAAACAGAAATTGCTAGAGAAACTCAGCAGATGTGCTTTCTCTGCACAGAGGTGCCCAGAGTTAATGTATTGACTCTCCTTCAGAACTAGAATCAGACTCCTGAAGAAGGGTCATTGGACTCAGAAGTGTTAACTCTGCTTTAGAGATACTGCAGATCTGCCAAATACCTCCAGCAAGTCCTGTCTTAGGTTTAGATTATGGGCTGTTGACAGATAGCAAGTTTTAATCTGATACAAGGTACACAATGTGAATAGTTAATGCTGCTTCTTTTATCACAAATGACACCTAGCCTATTAAGAATTTCCATCATTTTCTCTTAATTTCAGATACCCAGGATTCAAAACATCTTGTTTTTAAGCTGAGGACGTAAGGCAATCTAGAAGTACAAATGATGCACAAGGATTAAAATGTTTGTGTTTTAACAAACAAATCTGTAAGCCAGGTTGCAAACAATGCATTGCTAAGTACCTGGAAAAGATAAACAAGAATTCAAAAATGCCAAATCACCATCAGCTATTCATGTTGAATTTTTGGAAACCGAACACTTACGACCTTAAGGCACCAACATTGATATCTCAGGTATGATGCAAAATTGTTAGAATAACCAATAAGAACAACTAGCAATATTTACAGAAATTTGCAAGACCACATCCCAGCTCAACAAAGAGTCATAGAGGTGTACAACACAGAAACAGACCCTTCGGTCCAACCCGCCCACGCCAACTAGATATCCCAACCCAATTTGGTCCCACCTGTCAGCACCCGGCCCATATCCCTCCAAACCCTTCCTATTCATATACCCATCCAGATGCCTCTTAAATGTTGCAATTGTACCAGCCTCCACCACTTCCTCTGGCAGCTCATTCCGTACACGTACCACCTTCTGCGTGAAAAAGTTACCACTTAGGTCCCTTTTATATCTTGCCCCTCTCACCCTAAACCTATGCCCTCTAGTTATGGAGAGAGACTTTGTATATTGATCCTATCCACGCCCCTCATGATTTTATAAACCTCTATAAGGTCACTCCTCAGCCTCCAATGCTCCCCAGAAGCCAGAGGTAACCTTCTTCACTGTCCACTATACCTCCAATTTTGGTGCCATCTGCAAATTTATTAACTGTACCTCTTAAGTTCACATCCAAATCATTAATATCAATGATGAAAAGTAGAGGACCCAGCACTGATCCTTGTGGCACTCCAATGGTCACAGGCCTCCAATCTGAAAAGCAACCCTCCATCACCACCATGTCATCTACCTTTGAGCCAGTTCTGTATCCAAACAGCTAGTTCTCCCTGTATTCCATGAGATCTAACCTTGCTAACCAGAATCCCATGGGGAACCTTGTCGAACACTTTACTGAAGTCCATATCGATCACATCTACCTCTCTGCCCTCATTAACCCTCTTTGTTACTTCTTCAAAAACTCAATCAAGTTTGTGAGACATGATTTCCCATGCACAAAGCCATGCTGACTATCCCTAATCAGTCCTTGCCTTTCCAAATTCACGTACATCCTGTCCCTCAGGATTCCCTCCAACAACTTGCCCACCACCGACGTCAGGCTCACTGGTCTATAGTTCCCTGGCTTGTCTTTACCACCCTTCTTAAACAGTGGCACCATGTTAGCCAAGCTCCAGTCTTCCAGCACCTCACCTGTGACATATATCTCAGCAAGAGGCCCAGCAACCACTCCCCTAGCTTCCCACAGGGGACACCTACATAATTCGGACATTCATTGTGTCTGCATTAGCACTTTGGAAGAGCTCTGCAGGTGGTCTCCAATCCTGCTTCTCTCCCTTAGCTCTTCAAAAATTTATTGGTCGAGCTTTTTGAGGGCTGCAATTGAATTTGCTACATCATTCCTTGACGCATTGTATTCCACATCATATCTTATAGCTTAGTTTATTCTCATTGCCTCCGATTCATTTGCCAATTATCTTACATTTTTCACCTTCACTTATCAGTGTCTCTTAATTTACACAATCAAAATAGGTCATGATTTTAACACTACTCTCCACCTCCTCTCAACCTTTCCTGTTTTCAGGAAAACAACTTTGATCTTTCAGTTACTTAATGTTACTAAAGTCTCTCATCTATGGCACCATTGCAGCAAATGCCTTCTACACGCTTTGACGTCTTTTCATCTTTCTGCAAACATGAGATACCTAGAATTGAAAAAACACTCCTGAAGAGACTGGATAGGTGTCGATAAGGTTTTGTGCTCTATGCACAAAGCCAAGGGTCCTATTTTTAAGAAAAAAGATATCTTCTCAACTGTATAACTACCATACTGACATTCAATTAGTGACAAACCTCCTAAATCTACTAAATTGAAGTTATCAAAAAAAAAGTCTCTATAAAAAGTGATTTTCACTCTGGTTTCATATTTAGTTGTGGAGTATAGTCATCCTCGTACCATGGGAAGTAGTACAGCTAATTTTTGTGGAACAAGATCCCCCCAAAAATGAAATGAAATAAAATCTGAATTGTGTGTTTTTATTTTAAAGTGATGATGGTTGGGAAGAACAATGGGAAAACTCACCAGTTTTTTTTGAAATGGATCAAAACTGACCTCAGATTACATGCTCACATTTGGAGATAAACACACAAATGTCTGCCTCATCTAACACACTACATGAAAACGTTGGGAAAGTCTAACTTGTTGTATTATTTCCCACCACATAGAGCATTCTCCAGTCACAGACTCCTGGCCAATGTCTGAGGCTGGGTCAGACCATTCACAAGCTTATCATACTTGACCCTTAAATAAGCAGCTGATCACAAAGAGAGCCTATTTCAACATGAGTGTCAACAGCTGTCTCCATTCCTGCTTCATCTCCTGTAGAAACCTCCATTGAGAAAAAGCTGAAAATGTGTTGTTGGAAAAGCGCAGCAGGTCAGGCAGCATCCAAGGAACAGGAGATTCGACGTTTCGGGCATAAGCCCTTCTTCAGGAATCTGAAGCCATTCCTGAAGAAGGGCTTATGCCCGAAATGCCGAATCTCTTGTTCCTTGGATGCTGCCTGACCTGCTACGCTTTTCCAGCAACACATTTTCAGCTCTGATCTGCAGTCCTCACTTTCTTTTCCATTGAGAAAAAGGTTACTAAAGACACTTCTAGGTCCCATACAGTCAGGAAAGGGGGAAGTTATCATAGTGAACAAGACAGACACAAATAACACCCCTAAAACGTGGGGGAAATAGGGTACGGTGAGGAACTGAAGGAAATCAGTACTAGTAAAGAAATGGTGTTGGAAAAATTGATGGAATTAAAGGCCTATTAATCTCTAGGGCCTAATAATATATCCCAACATAATTAATAAGTGTCCTGAGAAATAATAGATGCATTACTGGTCATCTTTCAAGATTCTACAGATTCTGGAACAGCTCTTATGGATGGAGGATAGGAGCATGACATCTACATTAAAAATAAACAGAGAGAGGGGAAACTAAGAACTACAGACTGAATATCCTGACATTAGTAGGGAAATTGCTGGAGTTAAAAATTTAATAGCACACTATGTGGAAAGGAGTGACAGGATCAGACAGAGTCAGCAGGGGTTTCCAGAAGGTAAATTATGATCGAATTTTAAGAGAATGCAACTAGTAGTACTGATAAAGGAGAAACTGTGGACTTGACTTAATTGGAATTTCAGAATTCTTTGGATAAGGTCCCACATGCAAGGTTGGAGGTAGCATACTGACATGGAGAGAGAACTGGCCGGCAGACAGGAAACAGTGAGGAGCAGCAAACAGTATTTTTTCATGCAGCCTGCTGTGACCAGTGCAGCACTACGGGGAGCAGTACTTGAATCCCAGTGACTCAATGATTTAGACGAGGAAACTGAGTGTAATATTTGCAGATGGAAAAGCTGGATGGGAACAGTGTGATTTGGACAAATTGATTTAATGGGCAAATGCATTACAGATGAAATGTAATGTGGATAAATGTGAGATTATGGTACTTTACAACATTTAAAAGGCACTTGGGTGGGTATATGAATAGGAAGGGTTTGGAGGGATATGGGCCGGGTGCTGGCAGGTGGGACTAGATTGGGTTGGGATATCTGGTCGGCATGGACGGGTCGGACCGAAGGGTCTGTTTCTGTGCTGTACATCGCGATGACTGTATGATTAATAGAGGCGTCTAGTAAACTCTAAGTTGTTACATATTTTAAAATATTGCAAGGATCAAAGGTTTGGATTAAACCTAAATAGTTGAAAAGGATAAAAGCCAATATTTGCATGCAGGTGCAGCCATTAACAACGGTCAAGAGCAAGCGCTTTATGTTTAAATCATGTAAAACAACTCAAACCTTTGCAGGAAAATTAGTTGCATTTGAACAACGCATGAACACGTGAACATTCTTACTTACTCGCCCATGTGCCAAGAGGGGCAGCAGCAGAGAGGAGGTAGATGTTTCTGCTGATCCTTAGCTTCAAGCAGAATCACTAAATTTGGGTGCTGATATGTCAAATAGCTCAGTAGGAAGATCATGAAGTTATAGATGACATATGCTTCATAGCATTCTCGGCACGTATCGACATATATTGCGATATGAGGATACTTCAAGGCTATCCACTGTTAAGTAAAGAGTGATATCATGTGAAAATAAGTAATTAAACACTGACATGCTACACAAATTTCAGATCAACTTCTGGAGTTAAACTGTTGCCTAATCCAGCATTCTGAATGATACCTTTATTCAAAAAAGGCCACCCCAAACACCAAAGCAAAGTATTAAAAGAAAGAAGGAGCCTATCACAAATCAGATAGGGAACATGCAGTACATACCAATCATCTTCTGTGTGGACATCTTCGATACATAGAGCACAAGAGGCCATACAACTCTGAGTCTGCAGTGGCCACAACAATTTCCAGCCTAATCCCAATTTTTCACCGCTTGGTAAATAGCCCTGTGGCTTACAGCACTTCAGATGCACAATTATGCTAGACTGGAATGTTGCTGCACTACGGCACAAGTTGAAGGAACTTAACATTCTTGGAGGCCTGTTTCACTGAAGAAAGTTAAAGGCAGAATCACAAGAGACCAGAAAAGCTTAAACAGAGGTTCGAGGTTCATAACCAATGGCCGTGGTAGCAGATGGACTAAGAACGGCGGGGGGTGAATAGTGAAGATAAAATAGGAAGCTCAGCTCTGCGTTCAGTAGGACATCAAGTTAGTTTACAGTCTAATTCAACCAAATGTCACCACCACATAGCAAACTGGTCATCAGAACTTAGAATAAATTACAGGGGTCAGAGACGATGGCTTTAGTTATTTTAATTTATAAACTGGGGCACACACAGCTCAACTAAAATCAGACAAATAAACTGACATCAGGTCAGTATAGGTGAATAGACGGTCTCCAAAACTAGATTGTAAGCAACAGGGTGTTGCTACTGAACTGGAGAATAGAAGTGTTGCAAACTACCTCTCTCCATCCTTTAAAGCAAACAGACACTGCACCTTGATCTTTAGTGCTATGATTTGGGCCAAAACATTTAACTGAAAAGATTTAAACATGAACATTACGATGGATTCTGGAGGTCACATGATTAAGAACGTGAGGGGAAAGGGAGATTAGAGTTTATGAGAGAGTTGATAAGATTTTGAAGTGGTGATAAAGATCGTTTTTTAAAAAACGAAGGACACAAATGTCAACAGCAGCAAATCATTTACAATGTTATCTACAAGTTTGAGCAGGAGGGAAAACAGAATCAATAGTCTTAATGAAAAGAGAGAGTTTAAACAAAACAAAACTCAGGAGCTACAGTTGTTAACAAGAAGCTCCGAGATGGGGCTTGAATGAGATGTGAGAGACATTAGAAAAATGTATCTTTTTAGGGGTAAGGCTGTGGGGTCAAATTTGCAAAACTTTTTTTGGCAAAAG
Organism: Hemiscyllium ocellatum; assembly: GCF_020745735.1. NCBI lineage: Eukaryota > Metazoa > Chordata > Chondrichthyes > Orectolobiformes > Hemiscylliidae > Hemiscyllium > Hemiscyllium ocellatum. Next base: position 161,122,859 of record NC_083401.1, on the reverse strand, counting down.
GAAAATGAGAATGCCAAATAAAAACTGAAAGAACTGCAAATGCTGTAAATCAGAAACAAAAACAGTAGTTGCTGGAGAAGCTCAGTCGCTCTGGCAGCCGCTTTCTGTTTACAGCTGCTGCCAGACCCGCTGAGCTTTTGCAGCAACTTCTGTTTTTATTTGAGAGCATGCTAAAGTCAGCTGAACAGATGCTCTGTCACTGCTTTAATGTTGTCTATGGTCTCCTTACATCTGCTGGTGGGGGTGGGGGTTGTTCAAGACAGAAGTTACAGGGAAAATAAGGCACACGTTATCTTTGTTCCAAAAGATCTTTCGGAGAACTGAGTGGTTTTCACAAAGGACTACATCTAGATCAATCTGATGATGAAACAAATGAGGAGAATAAGGTGACACAGTGGTTAGCACTGCTGCTTCATAGCACCAGGGACCTGGGTCCGATCCCACCCTCAGGTTATTTGTGCGTGGAGTTGGCACATTTTCCCCGTGTGCCTGGATTTCCATTAGGTGTTCTGGTATCCTCCCAAAGATGTACAGGCGAGGTGGGTTAGCCATGGGAATGACAAGGAGAGGGTAGGGGGTGGAGCTGGGTGCGATGCCTTTCAGAGGGTTGGCATGGGCTGAATGGCCTGCTTCCACACTGCAAGGATTCAAACTTCTAATGAATTAAGGTAAGGACACGTAGCTGAAAGGAACAGAGTAGTTGAACTGCTGCTAATCTCTCTAGGTTAGACAGTTAACCGGTTGGAAGATGTGCTGCTGCCTCGGCTGGAACTACTCCAACTAGGAGATCTCCTGTCACGCTGGTCAGGCTTGTGCCATCCTCATATACACTGAGAGAGTTGTTGGCAACTGCTCGGAAACATCTACCATGCAATTACACCGATGTTGATCATCTTCCTGTGGCCCTCCACTTTATGGTCTACAACAGATTGCCGTAGATTTTTAAGCTCTGACCCAGTGGCTAAAAAATTGGCATGTTCTTTACTAGGTGTCACTTTGTCCATTGTGATCTTGCAATTTCAAGCACTTATAGTCTATATTTTGAATTTTAAACATAGATTTTAGCATCCATAGTTCAAAGATGTCTTTTTTTTTCCTACAGATCTTTAGAGTCTGGGCTTTGGCAATTACATGCAAGTAGATCGAACGCTCGAAACCTCGACTCTGCTGCTCCTCGGATGCTGTCTGCCTGGCTGTGCTTTTCCAGCACCACAATCTTTGACTCTCTTAATACTGGTGATGAATTTTTTTTATGGAGAATACACAGCTGTCTTCATATGAAAGTATTATTTTCTTTCCTGTAGTGTTACTGCTCTTTATTGTGGCACTTGGAAATCAACAAACATGTGCAACTTCACATTAAGCCTTTGAAGTGGTAACAGGGTGCGATTTGCTGCAATGAAACCACTAGAGTTCCTCTGGTATCACAATCCTGAACAAGTGGGTAAAATGATTAAATTTAGAGCCAAGGGTTTTCAGATCAAAAGCAAGAAGCATTTTTAATCACTTAAAAAAAAGAGTAAACATGCAACACGTGCCCCAAACAGATGTTAAGTCAATTGGGATTGACAGATTTTTCCTGGATATGGATATTATGGGATATGAACCAGAGATCGAGAGTGTGGTGCTGGAAAAGCACAATAGATCAGGTACCATCCAAGCAGCAAGAGAACAACATTTCAGGCATAAGCCCTTCATTAGGAATGAGGCTTGTGGGCCAGGGCTGAGAGATAAATGAGAGGGGGGGTGGGGTTGATAGCTGAGAAAGTGATACATGGATGAAGGTGAGGGAGAAGGTTTTAGGTCAGAGGGGGGCAGTGATGGACAGGTCCGCAAGGCGGTGCCGAGTTGGAGACTTGGCACTGGGATAATGTGGGGGGAGGGAAAATGAGGAAGCTGTTGAAATCCACATTTATCCCGTGTGGTTGCAGGGTCCCAAGGCAGAATACGAGGTGTTCCTCCTCCTGGCGACGGGTGGTAAGGGTTTGGCAATGGAGGCGGCCCAGGACCTGCATGTCCTTGATGGAGTGGGAGGGGGAATTGAAGTATTCAGCCACGGGGCGGTGGGGTTGGTAGGTGCTGGTGTCCCAGACATGTTCTCTGAAACAATCTGCAAGAAGGTATCCTGTGTCCCTGATGTGTGAGAAGGCGTCCTGTCTCCTTGATGTATGAATATGTAGCACACATACACAGCAGCTATAATCTAACTGAACGACTGAATAATTTGTGTGTACTATGGCAATACAGACACAATATTACATGACAAAGACCAAAATTCAATTTTTTTTTATATAAAGGTCAGCCTGTTTTGTTAATTCTTCAATGATCTCGATAACTAAAATAGGGAGAAAGAGCCTGAGAGAGGGCAGTGCTGGATTTTCCATTCTGACAAACAAATTCCTGTAAACTGACCTCGGAATTTCTACTGGCATGTTAAGATTCATGGTTCAGAAGTGTTCACACTCAGGACACTATTCAAGAATTTGATATGGTAATAAAATATCCTATAATTACCAGAATAGAAGTGCTTTATAAAGATGACCAGGCACACTACTTCACAAACAGCAATAAACAGGAACAGTCATGAGTTAGCTTTCACTTCAGTTGATCCGAATAACAGCTATGCCTGAGGATACCAGCTGTAACTAATATTAACATGTTTTTGCTGGTCTTGTATTTTACCAATTCTTTGTGACACATTCATATCCAGTTTCTGGGTTATTGGCTACACTCTGATCACATTGTTTCCTAATCAGGGATTTTGAAAAAAAATTGCCTTATAAATGTCAAACATTTAATTCGCTGATGAAAACTACAGAGAGAGCGTTAGAACATAGAAAAATACAGCGCAGTACAGGCCCTTCGGCCCTCGATGTTGCGCCGACCGAAGCCTACTTAACCTACACTAGCCCAATAACCTCCATATGCTTATCCAATGCCCACTTAAATGACCATAAAGAGGGAGAGTCCACCACTGCTACTGGCAATGCATTCCATGAACTCACAACCCGCTGAGTAAAGAATCTACCCCTAACATCTGTTCTATACTAACCTCCCCTTAATTTAAAGCTGTGTCCCCTAGTAACAGCTGACTCCATACGCGGAAAAAGGTTCTCACTGTCAACCCCATCTAAACCCCTAATCATCTTGTACACCTCTATCAAATCTCCCCTAAACCTTATTTTCTCCAATGAGAACAGCCCCAAGTGCCTCAGCCTTTCCTCATACGATCTTCCTACCATACCAGGCAACATCCTGGCAAACCTCCTCTGCACTCGTTCCAATTCCTCCACATCCTTCCCATAGTATGGCGACCAAAACTGCACACAATACTCCAGACGAGGCCGCACCATGACCTCAGAACTCCGGAACTCAATTCCTCAACCAATAAGCCCAGTACACCATATGCCTTCTTCACAGCACTATTTACCTGGGTGGCAACTTTCAGAGATCTGTGTACATGGACACCAAGATCCCTCTGCCCATCCACACTACCAAGTAGCCTACTATTAGCCCAGTAACCCATCTTCTTGTTACTCCTACCAAAGTGAATGACTTCACACTTAGCTACATTAAACTCCATTTGCCACCTTTCTGCCCAGCTCTGCAACTTATCTATATCCCGCTGTAACCTGCCACATCCTTCTTCGCTGTCCACCACTCCACCGACTTTCGTGTCATCCGCAAACTTGCTCACCCAGCCTTCAAGCCCCTCCTTCAGGTCATTTATAAAAATGACAAACAGCAATGGTCCCAAAACAGATCCTTGTGGAACACGGCTAGTAACTGCACTCCAAGATGAACCTTTACCATCAACTACTACCCTCTGTCTCCTTCCAGCCAGCCAATTCCTAATCCAAACCTCTAATGCACCCTCAATGCCATACCTCCGTAATTTTTGCAGTAGCCTACCATGGGGTACATTATCGAACACCTTGCTAAAATCCATATACACCACATCTACTGCTTTAACCTCATCCACTTCCTTGGTCACCTTCTCAAAGAACTCAATAAGGTTTGTGAGGCACGACCTGTCCTTCACAAAACCATGCTGACTATCCTTGATCACATTATTCCTATCCAGATGTTCATAAATCCTATTCCTTACAATTCTCTCCAAGACTTGCCCACAACAGAAGTGAGACTTACTGGCCTATAGTTACTCGGGCTGTCCCTACTCCCCTTCTTGAACAAGGGGACCACATTCGCTATCCTCCAGTCTTCTGGCACTATTCCTGTTGACAATGACGACATAAAAATCAAGGCCAATGGCTCCGCTATCTCCTCCCTAGCTTCCCAGAGAATCCTAGGATAAATGCCATCAGGCCCAGGGGACTTATCTATTTTCACCCTTTCCAGTATTCCCCGGACCTCTTCCCTACATACCTCAAGGCCATCCATTCTAATCACTTGTGACTCAATATTCACATCAGCAACAATGTCCGTTCCTGAGTGAATACTGACGGAAAGTATTGATTTAGTGTCTCTCCAATCTCCTCCGCCTCCATGCACAACTTCCCACTACTATCCTTGACTGGACTGATACCTACCCTAGTCATCCTTTTATTCCTGACATATCTATAGAAAGCCTTTGGGTTTTCCCTAATCCTACCAACCAAGGACTTTACATGTCCCCTTCTCGCTGCTCTTAGCTCTCTCTTTAGATCCTTCCTGGCTACCGTATAACTCTCAATCGCTCCAACTGAACCTTCACGCCTCATCTTTACATAGGCCGCCCTCTTCCCTTTTACAAGGGATTCCAATTCCTTATTAAAGCACAGCTCCCTCACAAGACCCTTTCCTCCCTGCCTGACTGGTACATACTTATCAAGGACACCCAACAGCTGCTCCTTGAACAAGCTCCACATATCACTTGTGTCCTTCCCTTGAAGCCTATTTTTCCAATCCACACATCTTAAGTCATGCCTCACCGCATCATAATTTCCCTGCCCCCAGCTATAACTCCTGCCCTGCAGTGCACACTTATCCCTCTCCATCACTAGAGTAAAAGTCATTGAATGATCACAAAGAAAATATTACTTCAGCACACCCAATGATTTTATCTCAGTTCTATCTATCATATACACTGTACTATAAAAGGTTAGATGTGTACATCAGGTCACTTTCACACTTAACCACTAATGTTTTGAAGAAATGCTCATATGTATGCTGCAACATTAAAGGGAGCTACATTGAGTTCTCCAAACGGGGAATAATAAAACGGAGCTGTTTTATTTTGTTTCAATTATGCCCAAAACACTCAAATGTTTAATTCAGGGATTTTTCCACAATAATCAGTGATGAGACCTCACGGATGTGGTTACATATTGAAATGCAGGTTACTCTGGGTTGATTGTTTGTGAAAACCCTCAAGATCTTGGGTTGACATCAGTGAAAGAATCCATGGAGCTAAATTCAGGTCTTTCTTTAATGCTATTATCAAAACTCTCTCATTATATTTTTTTTTAAAAAGCTGTGAACTGAAATGAGAACGAACTGTATTAAACCAAGGATTTACAAGAACGATCACTTGCTTTGAATGCAAGGAATTTGATAACGGTGTAAGCCTCATTTGTGTGGCTGCTTCATTACAAGTGAAGCTGGCTGATAATAGGTTCTCAGTTCACAAACCGATGACAAAAGGTCCTCTGCCTGCCAACAACTCGATTGGTTGTCAGGTAGCTGAACAGCTGGGCTGTGCAAAAAAAAAACAAAAGCTTTAAGAAAAGAAACTAGCAGACCTACAGCAGCCAATAATACTCTTGACTCTCTTAGCAAGGCACTTTAAACTGAGGAAAACCAGCATATCTGATGTGCAGTAGATGGTCCAAACTGTGACTTTCAATTGGATATATCAGAAACCTTGTAAAAAAAAAAGTGAAATAGCCACGCCATGCCTCCAGCAAACCAATGAAACTATTTGGAATTAAGAGAGAAACCTCAGACAAGCAAGAACTAAACAAATAGGGTTTTGGGAATACACCTGTTTTTCCAGTTTTCCCTCTGTCCATGTGCTCTCTCTCCTCCCCATCCATATTTACAATGTTCATTTGCATGCGCACAAGGTGGGATTTAGAAAGAGTTGAGTTTTAATTTGTAGAGTTTATTGTTCACTCCTGACTGGAATCTATGAGATTCTTGCTAAGTTCTATGCAGAAGTACATTCTGGATCAGTGGTGCTGGAAGAGCACAGCAGTTCAGGCAGCATCCAACGAGCAGCGAAATCGACGTTTCGGGCAAAAGCCCTTCATCATGAAGGGCTTTTGCCCAAAACGTCGATTTCGCTGCTTGTTGGATGCTGCCTGAACTGCTGTGCTCTTCCAGCACCACTGATCCAGAATCTGGTTTCCAGCATCTGCAGTCATTGTTTTTACCTCCTATGCAGAAGTACAGTTGGTCCATGTTTCCTACCAATTCTTACCTAAAAAGAAATAGTAGTTTGGGAATTTTGCATATTTCTTCTAGAATAGAAATAATGTGACAACCGAAGGAATGGCAGGACTCGGATTTCCAGCATGCTCCCCAAGTCATGACGATATCAATTTCCGAAACATACAATGATTAGGTCTTGACACTGAGCATTTAAAAAAAAAACACTTACTTTCTAATCAATTTGTTCAGGTATTACACACTTCTAGACCATGTGGGACTTGAACTGAGACCTCTTGGTCCAAAGTTAGGGACATTATCACTGCAGCACAAGAGGACCAGAGCAAACATTTCCTTCATCTCTGGGTAATCTCAAACCATCACCTTTCCAGTTAGCAGGTGAATATACTGACCCATAAAACAAATGTGAATCATAAAAATACAAGAAACAGCTACTCCATCAGCAACTACAATACAAGGACTACGAACATAAGTTATAGGTGGTATGGGCCATTTGGCAGACTTGATTGTGGCCTTAACTTCACTTTCCTGCCTGCACCAGTAACTCTCATCTCCCTCGTTGATCAAACCTCTGTTGAACTCAGCCTCATTGGTTCAATAATTAAACCTCTGAACGTACCCTGGTGAAGAGAACAGCAAATACTAATAACTCCAAAGAAGAAATTCTTTTTCATTTCTGTCATAAATGGGAGATCCTTTATTTTGAAACTTTGCCTCGTAACTCTGCATTCCTGATACGAGGGAGACCTTATAGTAACATTTTCCGTGGTACGAGACACTCCACAAGTCAGTATTCGGTTAATTGTCTGGTACGTGAAAATATAATTTAATTTAGTGTTCCATAACAACACAAGTTATTCATAACTGTAAAATCTACTTACACTGTCTAAACTGTAAATGGGAACCATCCATAGGATCCTGTAGTCAGAAAATTGACAGTAAATTATGATTTCTAAATAGTTTGCATTTACAGATTTTTTTTTACATGAAAAGCTGATTAATTTTAAAAGCAAAATATACGATAAATACCTTATTATTGGTTTCTGTAATTCTGGCTGAGTGTAATGCACTAGGTGCTGCAAGATTCCCCAAAGTGATATTGGAATTGTCATAAACACAAAAATTCCAGCAGTGAACCACGCTTTATTGTGAGTTCCCACCTGCATTAAAAAAAAACCAAAACTTTTGTGGAAACAAAGTAATGTTTTAAAGTTGCAGTTTTGTTACTGCAATTAAGCCACAGTAAAATCTGATTTAGTCAAATGGTCAGAAAGACATATTTATTTTTGAAACTAACAATGACCGCATTACGAGAAAATATTTCCTAGCATTATCCAACTATATTACTGTGGCTGGCAGTTGAATACGGTACATCAGTACGGTAATACTGTTGAATCAATAACTGCTAAAATACTGACAGTTTGAAGTAGTGCCTGCACACTTCGTCAACGCTTTCAATGACATATTCTTACCCCCCATTTGATTAATCATAGAATCCTTACAGTGTGGAAACAGACCCTTCGGCCCAACAAGTCCACACCGACCCTCCAAAAACTAACCCACCCAGACCTATCCCCTACCCTATAATTCTACATTTTACCTCTGATTTATGCACCTAACCTACACATCCCTGAACACTATGGCCAATTCATCCAACCTGTACATCTTTGGACTGTGGGAGGAAACCGGAGCACCCAGAGGAAACCTATGTACACATAGGGAGAATGTGCAAACTCAACACAGAGTCATCTGTTTTTATTCCTGACGAAGGGCTTTTGCCCGAAATGTCGATTTCGCTGCTCCTCGGATGCTGCCTGAACTGCTGTGCTCTTCCAGCACCACTGATCCAGAATCTGGTTTCCAGCATCTGCAGTCATTGTTTTTACCACAGAGTCATCTGAGGCTGGAATCGAACCCAGGCCCCTGGTGCTGTGAGGCAGCAGTGCCAACCACTGAGCCACTGTGCTGCCCCAATTGGATCGAGTTTATTGATGAGATAACATAGATGGTAGTCAACGGTAGGGCACTTTATGAGATGGCCATGAACCTCTAAGAGGTTTGAGAAGTGCGACAATAACAAACTTGTCAGCAAGTTTGAAATTCATGGAATAAAAGGGACATTGGAGGTATGGAGACAAAGTTGATTGAATCACAAAAAAGCAAAAAGGTAGCAATGAATGATTTTCTCGAATTGGAGGGACATGCACAGTGGGGTTCTCCAGGAGACTGCATTTGGAACAATGCTGTTCCGGAGTTCCACTAGACTAATGCCATTTACAGGTTCGCTGATGACACCATCATAGCCAGTCAAATCTTAGATGGCAACAAAACAGACTACAGACGGGAGATGGAAGGCCTGGAAAAATGGCGCACTGAGAACAACCGAGCTCTCAATGCTGTCAAAACCAAGGAACTCATTATTGACTTTCGACAGGATGTTACTCATGCCCCCCTACACATTAACAGCACAGAGGGGGAACGAGTGGAGTGTGTCAAGCTCCTGGGAGTGGTCATCAACAACAAGCTTTCTTGGACTCTTTATGTGGATGCACTGGTTAGAAAGGCCCAACAACGTCTCCTCTTCCTCAGGCAGCTGAGAAAATTTGGCACGACAGTGAATACCCTTGCCAACTTTTATAGGTGCACCATCGAGAGCATTCTGTCTGGATGTATCACTACCTGGTATGGCAACTGTACCATTCAGGATCAGACACGGTTCCAGAGAGTGGGGAACTCAGCTCGGACAATCACAAAGGCCAACCTCCCATCTACAGAATCCATCTCCCAGGCCCGCTGTAAAGGAAAGGCCGCCAGCATTCTCAAAGATCCATCTCACCCTGGCAATGTTTTTCTACAACCTCTACCATCGGGGAGAAGGTACAGAAGCCTGAACACACGCACCAGCCAGTTTCGTAGCAGTTCCTACCCTACTGTTGCTTGAATACCGAATGGACTCTCAAACTCTTAACATTCGCCTGTACCTGTGTTTTTGTTTTTGCTGCTGTTTACCTGTTATTTACTATCTATGCTACTTAACTCTGTGATCTGCCTGTATTGCTCACAGGACAAAACTTTTCACTGTGTCTCAGTACACGTGACAATAAATTCAATTCAATAATGACTGTGACTTTGGCGTAGAAGACAATTTCCAAACAAGAGTTAATATTGAGTCTGGTATAACAAGGTGGTTGTTCAGAAAAAAACATCTTTCTGGACTCAATATTTCTCACTCCACATCCCATCACACCTGAGTTTCTCTAGTTTTCTGTGTTTGCTTCAGACTTCCAAAAGCCATAGTATTTTATGTTATTCAAGGCATTCAAATGAAATTTAATGAACAGAGGTACAAACTGATGCATTACAGTTGAAGAAAGAAACAGTGGCAATACAAGGGATACATTTCTAAGGGGGAGTAGGATACGTATGCACAAATTGTTGGAAGGTGGCATGACATGCTCAGAAAGCAGTTAAAATGACAGAGAACCCAAAGATTTGTAATTAGTGTCACAGAATACTGTATAACAGCAAGCCAGTTATGAAGAATTTTCTGAAAAGGCAGATTTGACCTGAATTGGAATACTACATTCAAGTTTGGCCACTGAACTTCAGGAAGGACGCAAAAAGTTTAGATCGTGTGCAGGAAAGACTGACAATTGTTACATAGATGAGGACCTTCATATGTTTTAACACATTGAAGATAATGGAGTTATAAACCTGGATACAGAGGGGATTCAACTTGGATGCAAAAGGTCATGAGAGGTTTAGATAGGTAAAAGAGAAACTGTCCCAACAACAGGAGGGTCAAAAACCGAAGGACTGAGATTTGATCTGATTGGTTCTTTTGCAAAAGGTGCCACGAAGGAAAGTGTTTCTCCCCCCCCCCCCCCCCCAACAGTTACAGTGCACTGCGTGAAAGGGTGGTATAGGCAGACTCAGTTGTGGCTTTCAAAACACAACTTAAGTGAAAGCATTTGGAATGCCATGGGAGTAACATTAGATAAATTACAACCCCTAGCCCCAAGAAAGTTGATCGATTGAACTTCCTTCCTTCTGTGCTGTAACTCCCAGTCACCCTTATTAAAGTAATGGAACTTTCCTAAATTGGTCTTGCGGGAGAAAAAGTGTTTCCAGTCGGCCTTCTTGCCCTTTCCAATTGTGCATCAAGTAGAATGTCCCCATCCTTCCATGTTGAAATCCAAACGTACACTCTTCTCCAGTTTCCCAACTCAGGAATATGTATCTGCCCCTTCCCAATCCTCATTTCTTTTCCGTCAAACTCAATCCCGAAAATTGAGCATGTTTCTTCCTGCTCCTTACCCTTTCCTATTACCACGGAATGTATATTTTACATACTCTTAGCCCTTTATGTCTCCACCTTGCTGCTTCTTAGCTGAAGTGCCAATGCTTTCCTTTCTGTCAATTCTTACCTCCCCCTCTCCTATCCTTGACCTGATTTCCATCTCTCCACAACTTGCTTTCATAAAAGAAAGGAGAAAATGAATCATTCCTGGATCTCTTCCCAGCTTATGATCTGCAGCTCAAAATGTATCTGTTACCTGTTACTCCCAAGGTCTAGCATTCAAGAGTCAACTCCACAGACTACTGTCTTCACCACTACACTAACTTCTCTCTAAAGGATTAGACAAAAAAAAGTGTAATACAAGAGAAAAAGGAAGCCAGAAGTTGAAAGACATTAGATAGGAGAGAAAAATATTCAGCTATAAAGGAAGTGGAGTCTCCAATTTAACCCGACCAATGTTCCAGAAGATCCATTAGTAGAAAGGAAATAATTTAAAGAAAACTGATGTTCTAAAACAAGAACAGTACATTTGCCTGCAGGAGTTTCCACATATGCAAATTAAAATAACAAACGATGCCATCCGGTGAAGGCTTCCTACTTATACATTTCACCTTTCAAAAACAGAACTGCCTCACAGTGAAACAGAACAAGATTGTTATGATACCTCAGATTTTCGCAGCTCCCACACACAGAGAGGAACAGCAACCACAACACCTACAAGGTACAGGAATACCACTAAAGGCCGGATCCACCGTCTCCAGTTTCCACAAGTGCATGGCATGATTCAAGGATACAAGTGTAATTCCCTCACCCGATGTACTTCAGTTGATCAGATCCTACTAGACCCACATAGGTAGCCCAATTGTACACTTTCCCCAAGTATAAAATAGTAATGGATGTCCTCATCACATATCCTCGAAATAAACTGGAATCTCATTACAATTAACATACAACAAGGGACATTCCATCTCCAGGACAACTCATATGATGAGAAACCTGTTCCTTTCTGCACCCTACTCCCTGGACCCCCTCACTGCAATGGGCACCCTGCTCCCTGGACCCCCTCACTGCGATGGGCACCCTGCTCCCTGGACCTCCTCACTGCAACGGGCACCCTGCTCCCTGGACCCCCTCACTGCGATGGGCACCCTGCTCCCTGGACCCCCTCACTGCGATGGGCACCCTGCTCCCTGGACCCCCTCACTGCGATGGGCACCCTACTCCCTGGACCCCCTCACTGCAACGGGCACCCTACTCCCTGGACCCCCTCACTGCGATGGGCACCCTACTCCCTGGACCCCCTCACTGCAATGTGCACCCTACTCCCTGGACCCCCTCACTGCAACGGGCACCCTACTCCCTGGACCCCCTCACTGCAACGGGCACCCTACTCCCTGGACCCCCTCACTGCAACGGGCACCCTACTCCCTGGACCCCCTCACTGCAATGTGCACCCTACTCCCTGGACCCCCTCACTGCAACGGGCACCCTACTCCCTGGACCCCCTCACTGCAATGGGCACCCTACTCCCTGGACCCCCTCACTGCAATGGGCACCCTGCTCCCTGGACCCCCTCACTGCGATGGGCACCCTACCCCCTTGGACCCCCCCCCCTCTGCAATGTGCACCCTACCCCCTGGACCACCCCCCTCACTGCAAGGGGCACCCTGCCCCTGCCCCCCTGCCCCTGCCCCCTCTGACCCCTGGCCCCCTGCCCCCTCTGCCCCCTCTGACCCCTGGCCCCCCTGCCCCCTCTGACCCCTGGCCCCCTGCCCCCTCTGACCCCTGGCCCCCTGCCCCCTCTGACCCCTGGCCCCTCTGCCCCCTCTGACCCCTGGCCCCCTGGCCCCCCTGCCCCCTCTGACCTCTGACCTCTGACCCCTGCCCCCCCTGCCCCCCTGCCTGTTACGGCTCGGGCTGTGGAGCTGCTGACGGCTGCAGCCAGCTCCCTGTGTGTCCGCAGCACCGAGGCCTTTCACAACAAACGGCCCGGTTCCCTGACAGCTCCCGCTCCCGCTCCCGGTACCAGCCGCTCGGTGTGAGGTAACCCGATGCCGTGGGCACGGTCAGGGTCAGGGCCAGCGCCGATCAGAGTACACCCTCCCCGGGGGTGATGGATAAACCGGCGCCGCGGTGTAAACACTCCCCTTCCCTCAGGCCCCGGGCCCAACCCCTCACAGGCCCCGCCCATGGCCCACTCCCATTGGTACACCACGGTCACGTGCACCAGCATTCCCCGCGGATTGTCTGGGCCGTCAGTCAATCACGCGGTACCACCCACCGGAAGTAGTCACCGAGAGTGGTCCAGGTGAGCGAGTCGCTGACGTCAGGGGCCAGGTGAGAGCTCGAGCTCCACCCCCAACTCCGCCCCCAAACCCCAAACCCCACCCCCAAACCCCACCCACAAACCACAAACCACACCCCCAAACCCAAACCCCACCCCCAAACCACACCCCCAAACCCCACCCCCAAACCCAAACCCCACCCACAAACCACAAACCACACCCCCAAACCCAAACCCCACCCCCAAACCACAAACCCCACCCCCAAACCCCACCCCCAAACCACACCCCCAAACCCAAACCCAAACCCCACCCACAAACCACAAACCCCACCCCCAAACCCCACCCCCAAACCCAAACCCCACCCACAAACCACAAACCCCACCCCCAAACCCCACCCCCAAACCCAAACCCCACCCACAAACCACAAACCACACCCCCAAACCCCACCCCCAAACCCAAACCCCACCCCAAACCACAAACCCCACCCCCAAACCCCACCCCCAAACCCAAACCACACCCCCAAACCACAAACCCCACCCCCAAACCACAAACCCCACCCCCAAACCCAAACCCCACCCCCAAACCACAAACACCACCCCAAAACACCACCCCCAAACCCCAAACCCCAAACCCCACCCCCACCCCCAAACCCCAAACCCCACCCCCAAACCCCAAACCCAACACCCAAACCCAACCCCCAAACGTCAAACCCAACCCCCAAACCCCGCCCCCAACCCCAAACCCCACCCCCAACCCCCAACCCCACCCCAACCCAAAAACCCACCCCCAAACCTAACCCCAACCCCAAACCCCACCGCTAACCCAAACCCCGCCCCAACCCCAAACCCAAACCCTGCCCCCAACCCCAAACACCGCCCCAAGCCACAAACACCACCCCCACCCCCAAACCCCACCCCCAAACCCCAAACACCGCCCCAAACCCCAAACACCGCCCCAAACCCCAAACACTGCCCCAAACCTCTCCCCCAAACCCCAAACCCCACCCCCAAACCCCTCCCCCAAACCCTACCCCCAAACACCATCCCCAACCCCAAACCCTACCCCCAAACCCCACCCCCAAACCCTACCCCCAAACCCCACACCAACCCAAACCCCACCCCCAAACCCCAACCCCAAACCCAACCCCCAAACCCCACACCAACCCAAACCCCACCCCCAAACCCAACCCCCAAACCCCATCCCCACACCCAAACCCCACCCCTACACCCAAACCCCACCCCCAAACCCCACCCCCAATCCCCACCCCAAACCACAAACACCACCCCCAACCCCAAACCCCACCCCAAACCACAAACTCCACCCCCAAACCACAAACACCACCCCCAACCCCAAACCCCACCCCCAAACCACAAACCCCACCCCCAAACCACAAACACCACACCCAACCCCAAACCCCACACCCAAACCACAAACACCACCCCCATACCACACCCCCAAACCCAAACCCCATCCCCAAACCACAAACCCCACCCCCAAACCACAAACACCACCCCCAAACCCCACTTCCCAAACCCCACCCCCAAACCCAAACCCCACCCCCAAACCACAAACCCCACCCCCAAACACCACCCCCAAACCCAAACCCCACCCCCAAACCACAAACACCACCCCCAAACCCCACCCCCAACCCCCACACCAACCCAAACCCCACCCCCAAACCCAAACCCCACCCCCAAACCACAAACACCACCTCCAAACCCCACCCCCAAACCCCACACCAACCCAAACCCCACCCCAAACCCAAACCCCACCCCCAAACCACAAACACCACCCCCAACCCCAAACCCTACCCCCAAACCCCACCCCCAAACCCAACCCCCAAACCCCACACCAACCCAAACCCCACCCCCAAACCCAACCCCCAAACGCCACCCCCAAACCCAAACCCCATCCCCACACCCACACCCCACCCCCAAACCTCACCCCCAAACCCACAACAACCCAAACCCCACCCCCAAACCACAAACACCACCCCCAACCCCAAACCCCACCCCCAAACCACAAACCCCACCCTCAAACCACAAACACCACACCCAACCCCAAACCCCACACCCAAACCACAAACACCACCCCCAAACCACACCCCCAAACCCAAACCCCATCCCCAAACCACAAACCCCACCCCCAAACCACAAACCCCACCCCCAAACCCCACCCCCAATCCCCACCCCAAACCACAAACACCACCCCCAACCCCAAACCCCACCCCCAAACCACAAACCCCACCCCAATCCACAAACACCACACCCAACCCCAAACCCCACCCCCAAACCACAAACACCACCCCCAAACCACAAACATCACCCCCAAACCCCACTTCCCAAACCCCACCCCCAAACCCAAACCCCACCCCAAACCACAAACACCACCCCCAAACCCAAACCCCACCCCCAAACCACAAACACCACCCCCAAAACCCACCCCCAAACCCACACCAACCCAAACCACACCCCCAAACCCAAACCCCACCCCCAAACCACAAACACCACCCCCAAACCCCACCCCCAAACCCCACACCAACCCAAACCCCACCCCAAACCCAAACCCCACCCCCAAACCACAAACACCACCCCCAACCCCAAACCCCACCCCCAAACCACAAACACCACCCCAACCCCAAACCCCACCCCCAAACCACAAACCCCACACAAACCCTAACACCACCCCCAAACTCAAACCCCACCCCCAAACCACAAACCCCAGCCCAAACCCCACCCCCAAACTAAAACCCCACACCAAACCAAACCCCTCCCCCAAACCCCACACCAACACAAACCCCACCCCCAAACCCAAACCCCACCCCCAAACCACAAACACTACCCCCAACCCCAAACCCCACCCCCAAACCACAAACACCACCCCCAACCCCAAACCCCACCCCCAAACCACAAACCCCACACCAACCCTAACTCCAGCCCCAAACTCAAACCCCAACCCCAAACCCCACCCCCAAACCACACACGCCACCCCCAAACCCCACCCCCAAACTCAAACCCCACTCCCAGACCCCTCCCCCAAACCCCACATCAACCCAAACCCCACCCCCAACCCCAAACCCCACCCCCAAACCCCACACCAACCGAAACCCCACCCCCAAACCACAAACACCACCCCCACCCCCAAACCCCTCCCCCAAACCCCACACCAACCCTAACCCCACACCCAAACCACAAACCCCACCTCCAAACCCCTCCCCCAAACCCCACATCCACCCCCAAACCCAACCCCCAAACCCCAAACCCAAACCCCACCCCCAACCCCCACACCAACCCAAACTCCACCCCAACCCCAAACCCAACCCCCAAACCCCTCCCCCAAACCCAAACCCCACCCCCAAACTCAAACCCAACCCCCAAACCCCACACCCCACACCAACCCAAACCCCACCCCCAAACCCCACACCACCCAAACTCCACCCCCAAACCCAAAGCCCACCCCAAACCACAAACACCACCCCCAACCCCAAACCCTGCCCCCAAACACCACCCCGACCCCAAACCCTACCCCCAAACCCCACCCCCAAACCCAACCCTCAAACCCCACACCAATCCAAACCCCACCCCCAAATCCAAACCCAACCCCCAAATGCCACACCAACCCAAACCCCACCCCCAACCCCAAACTCATCCCACAAACCCCACACCAACGCAAACCCCACCCCAAACCCAAACCCCATCCCCACACCCAAACCCCACCCCCACACCCAAACCCCACCCCCAAACCCAAACCCCACTCCCAATCCCCACCCCCAAACCACAAACACCACCCCCAACCCAAACCCCACCCCCAAACCACAAACACCACCCCCAACCCCAAACCCAACCCCCAAACACAAACACCACCCCCAACCCCAAACCCTACCTCCAAACCCCACACCAACCCAAACCCCACCCCCAAACCCAATCCCCACACCAATCCAAACCCCACACCAACCCAAACCCCTCCCCAAACCCCACACCAACCCAAACCCCACCCCAAACCCAAACTCCACCCCTAAACCACTCCCCCAAACCCCACCCCCAATCCCAACCCCCACCCCAACTCCACCCCCAACCCCAACACCACCCACAACCCAAATCCCACCCCCAAACCAAACCCCACCCCAACCCCAAACCCCACACCCAAACACCAACACCAGCCCCAAACCCCACCGCCAAAACCCGCCCCCAAACTCCAACCCCAAACCCCACCCCCAAACACCAACCCCACCCCATATCCCGACCCAAACCCCAAACACCACCCCAGCCCAAAGCCCCACCCAAAAACCCTAACTTCCAACCCCATACCCCACCCCCAACCCAAAACCCCACCCCCAAACCCCAACACCCAACCACAAACCCTACCCCAACCCCAAACCTCACCCCAAACCCCAACCGCCAACCCCAAACCCCAAACCCCACCCCAAACCCGCCCCAACCTCAAACACCACCCGAAAGCCCAACCCCAACCCCAAATTCCACCCCAAACCCCACCCCAAACCCCACCCCCAAACCCAACCCCAAACCCCAAACCCCACCCAAACCCCACCCCAACCCCAAACCCAAACCCACCCCCAACCCCAAACCCTACCCCAAACCCAACCCCAAACCCCAAACCCCACCCCAAACCCCAAACTCAATCCCACCCCCAACCCCAAACCCCACCCTCATCCCCAAATCCCACCCCCACCCCAAACACCACCCCAAACCCCATCCCCAACTCCAAACCCCAAACCTCAAACCCCACCCTCAACCCAAATCCCACCCCCAATCCCAAACCCAAATCCCAAACCCCACCCCTGACCTAAACCCCAACCCAAACCCCACCCCAATCCAAACCCCACCACCAACCCCAAACCCCACCCCCAACTCCGCCACAACCCCAAACCCAACCATCAACCCCAAACCCCACCCCCAAACCCCAACCCCCAACCCCAATCCCCTCCCCAACCCCACCCACACCCAACATCGCCCCAACCCCAAACTCCACCCCAACCTCAAACCACACCCCCAAATCCCAACCCTCAACCCCAAACCCCAACCTCAAACCCAATACCCAACCCCAAACCACACCCACAACCCCAACCCCACCCCAAACCCCAACCCCAACCAAAAACCCCACCCCAAACGCTATCGCCAACCCCAAACCCCACCCCCAACCCAAAACCCCACCCCAAACCCTAACCCCCAACCCCAAAGCCCACACCCAAACCCCAACACCCAACCCCAAACCCTACCCCAACCTCAAACCCTACCCCAAACCCCAACTCCTAACCCCAGACTCCATCCACAACCCCAAACTCCTCCCCCAACCCAAAACCCCAAGCCCAAACCCTAACCCCCAACCCCAATCCCCACCCCCAACCCAACACCCAACCCCACGCCAAACCGCAATCCCCAATCCCAAACCCCACCCCAACCCAAAGCCCCACTCCCAAACTCTAACCCCTAACCCCAAACCCCACCCCAATCCCAAACCTCACCCCAATCTAAAACCCCACCTCCAAACCCTAACGCCCAAACCCCACTCCAAACCCCATCCCCAACCCCAAACCCCACCCCCAACGGCACCCCCAAACCGCAACCCCCCAACTCCACCCCAACCCCAAACCCCACCCTCAACTCAAAATGGCACCCCCAAACTGCAATCCCCAACTCCACCCCAACCCCAGACCTCACACCAAACTCCACCCCCAACTCCACCCATCATCCCCAAACCCCACACCAAACCCCATCCCCAAACCCCAAACCCCACCCCCAACCCAAACCCCAACCCCAAACCCCACCCCAACCCCAAACCCCACCCCAAACCCCAAATCCCACCCTCAACTCTGCCAGCAACCCCAAAACCTACCACCAACCCCAAACCCCACGCCCAACTCCGCCCCTCACCCCAAACCCCACCACCAATCCCAAACCCCACCCCCAACTCTGCC
Source organism: Hemiscyllium ocellatum (assembly GCF_020745735.1). Lineage (NCBI taxonomy): Eukaryota > Metazoa > Chordata > Chondrichthyes > Orectolobiformes > Hemiscylliidae > Hemiscyllium > Hemiscyllium ocellatum. The sequence continues at coordinate 161,103,949 of NC_083401.1, read as the reverse complement.
CCAACCCCAAACCCCACCCCCAAACCCCAACCCCCAACCCCAAACCCCACACCCAACTCCGCCTTAACCCCAAACCCCACCACCAACCCCAAACCCCACACTCAACACCACCCCAACCCCAAACCCAACACCCAACCCCAAACCACAAACACCACCCCCAAATCCCACCCCCAAACCCCACATCAACCCAAACCCCACCCCCAAACCACAAACACCACCCCCAACCCCAAACCCCACCCCCAAACCCCACACCAACCGAAACCCCACCCCCAAACCACAAACACCACCCCCATCCCCAAACCCCTCCCCCAAACCCCAACCCCAACCCAAACTCCACACCCAACCAAAACCCCACCCCCAAATCCTAAACCCCAACCCCAAACCCCACACCAACCCCAAAACCCCACCACAAACCCAACGCCAAACCCCACCCCCAACGAAAAACCCCACCCCAAACCATAACAACCAAACCCAAACCCCAACCCCAACCCCCAACCCCCAAACCCCAAACCCCACTCCCAACCCCAAACGACACCCCCAGACCCCAAACACCAACCCCAAACCCCACCCCCAACAGCACCCACATACCGCAACCCCCAACCCCACCCCAACCCCAAACCCCATCCCAACTCTAAACGGCACCCCCAAACTGCAATCCCTAACCCCACCCCACCCCCAACCCCCACCCCCAAACACCAACCCCCACCCCCAACTCCGACCCAACCCCAAACCCCACCCCCAACTCCACCCATCATCACCAATCCCCACCCCAAACCCCACCCCAAATCCCAAACCCCAACCCAACTCCACCACCAACGCCATCCCAAACCCCACCCACAACCCCAAACCCAACCCCACCCCTAAACCCCACCCCAACCACAAAGCCCACCCCCAACCCTGCCCCTAAACCCCACCCCCAAATCCACACCAAACCCCAACCCCAACCACAAACCCCACCCCAACCCCACCCCAAACCTCTCCCAATCCCTCACCCCCAACTCCACCCCCCATCCCCAACTCCAAACACCACCCCCAACTCCATCCCCGTCCCCAACTCCACCCCATCATCCCCAGCTCCCCTCATCCCCAACTGCACTATCCACCCCCAACTCCAAACCCCACCCCCAGCTCCAAACCCCACCCCCAGATCCACCCCCCCACCTCAAGCTCTAAACCCCACCCCCAGATCTACACCCCCACCTCAAGCTCCAAACCCCACCCCAAGCTCCAAACCCCACACCAGCTCCAAACCCCATCCCCAGCTCCAGACCCCAACCCCAGATCCACCCCCACCTCCAAACATTACACCCAGCTCGACCCCCCCACCATCAGCTCCAAACCCCACTCCCAGCTCAAAACCCCAACCCCAGATCCAGCCCCACCTCCAAACCTCATGCCCAGCTCCTACCCCCACCACCAGCTCCAAACCCCACCCCCAGCTCCTACCCCCACCACCAGCTCCAAACCCCACCCCCAGCTCCAACCCCACCCCAGCTCCAAACCCCACCCCCAGCTCCTACCCCCACCACCAGCTCCAAACCCCACCCCCAGCTCCAACCCCACCCCAGCTCCAAACCCCACCCCCAGCTCCAACCCCACCCCAGCTCCAAACCCCACCCCCAGCTCCAACCCCACCCCAGCTCCAAACCCCACCCCCAGCTCCAACCCCACCCCAGCTCCAAAGCCCACCCCCAGATCCACCCCCCACCCCAGCTCCAAACCCCACCCCCAGCTCCAACCCCACCCCAGCTCCAAACCCCACCCCCAGCTCCAACCCCACCCCCAGCTCCAACCCCACCCCAGCTCCAAACCCCACCCCCAGCTCCAACCCCACCCCAGCTCCAAACCCCACCCCCAGCTCCAACCCCACCCCAGCTCCAACCCCACCCCAGCTCCAAACCCCACCCCCAGCTCCAACCCCACCCCAGCTCCAAACCCCACCCCCAGCTCCAACCCCACCCCAGCTCCAAACCCCACCCCCAGCTCCAACCCCACCCCAGCTCCAAACCCCACCCCCAGCTCCAACCCCACCCCAGCTCCAAACCCCACCCCCAGCTCCAACCCCACCCCAGCTCCAAACCCCACCCCCAGCTCCAACCCCACCGCCAGCTTCAAACCCCATTTCCAGCTCTAACCCCCACCCTCATCTTCAAACACTACACCAAGATCCATGTCCCACCCTGAACTCAATCCCATCATCCCCCACTCCACCCCCATCCCCCACTCCACCCCATCCCCCACTCCACCCCCATCCCCCACTCCACCCCATCCCCCACTCCACCCCCATCCCCCACTCCACCCCATCCCCAACTCCACCCCATCCCCAACTCCACCCCATCCCCCACTCCACCCCATCCCCCACTCCACCCCCCATCCCCCACTCCACCCCATCCCCCACTCCACCCCCATCCCCCACTCCACCCCATCCCCCACTCCACCCCCCATCCCCCACTCCACCCCCATCCCCAACTCCACCCCCATCCCCAGCTCCAAACCCCACCCCCAGCTCCAAACCTCATCCCCAACTCCACCCCCCATCCCCCACTCCACCCCCATCCCCCACTCCACCCCCCATCCCCAACTCCACCCCCATCCCCAGCTCCAAACCCCACCCCCCACTCCACCCTCATCCCCAACTCCACCCCCCATCCCCCACTCCACCCCCCATCCCCAACTCCACCCCCCATCCCCAACTCCACCCCCATCCCCAACTCCACCCCCATCCCCAGCTCCAAACCCCACCCCCAGCTCCAAACCTCATCCCCAACTCCACCCCCCATCCCCAACTCCACCCCCCATCCCCCACTCCACCCCCATCCCCCACTCCACCCCCCATCCCCAACTCCACCCCCCATCCCCAACTCCACCCCCATCCCCAACTCCACCCCATCCCCCACTCCACCCCCATCCCCAACTCCACCCCCCATCCCCAACTCCACCCCCCATCCCCAACTCCACCCCCATCCCCAACTCCACCCCATCCCCCACTCCACCCCATCCCCAACTCCACCCCATCCCCCACTCCACCCCATCCCCCACTCCACCCCCATCCCCCACTCCACCCCATCCCCCACTCCACCCCCATCCCCCACTCCACCCCATTATCCCCAACTCCCCCAACACAACTCCACCCTCATCCCCACCTCCACCCCATCATCCCCAACTCCTCAACCACAACTCCACCCCCTTCCCCAACTCCACCCCCTTCCCCAACTCCACCCCCTTCCCCAACTCCACCCCCTTCCCCAACTCCACCCCATCATCCCCAACTACACCCTGATCCCCAACTCCACCAGATCATCCCCAATTTCACTCCCATCACCAACTTCATCCCCATCCCCAAAACCACCCCCATCCCCAACTCCACCCCCATCCCCAACTCCACCCATCATCCCCAACTCCACCCCCTTCCCCAACTCCACCCCATCATCCCCAACTACACCCTGATCCCCAACTCCACCAGATCATCCCCAATTTCACTCCCATCACCAACTTCATCCCCATCCCCAAAACCACCCCCATCCCCAACTCCACCCCCATCCCCAACTCCACCCATCATCCCCAACTCCACCCCCATCCCCAACTCCACCCATCATCCCCAACTCCACCTCCATCCCCAACTCCACCCCCATCCCCAACTCCACCCCATCCCCAACTCCACTGCATTGTCAACTCCACCTCCACTCCACCCCATTGCCAGCTCTAACCCAAATCCATCCCATCACATCCCCAATTCCACCCCATCCCATCCCCAACTCCCCCATCCCATCACATTCCCTACTCCCCCCATCTCCAACTCCATCCCATCACATCCCCAACACCTCCCATCCCATTCCCATCTCCACCTGATCTCAACACCAACTCCACTCCATTGTTGGCTGTATCCCAACTCCACCCCATCACCCCCCCGAACTCCCCACATCCCCAACTCCACCATCCCTTTACATCTCCAACTACCCCCATCCCCAGCATCATCCCATCCCATCCTGAACTCCCCTCATCCACAACTCCACCCCATCCCATTCCTCAACAACACCATCCCCAACTCCCCCAACTCCTCCCCATTGCCAGCTCTATGCCAACTCCACCATTCCCCCATCCCATCCCCAACTCCCCCACTCCCAACTCCCATCCCCAATTCCCCATCCCTAACTCCACCCCACTGCCAACTCAATCCCAATTCCACCCCATCCCCAGATGCATCTCTATCCCAGCCCCAGCTCTACCCCAATCTCCAACTTCACCCCACCATCCTCAAATCCACCCCATTGTCAACTCTACCTCAACTCCACCCCATCATCTACAACTCCTCCCCAGTCAGCTCTAACTCAACTCCACCCCGTCATCTACAACTCCTCCCCAGTCAGCTCTAACTCAACTCCACCCCGTCATCTACAACTCCTCCCCAGTCAGCTCTAACTCAACTCCACCCCGTCATCTACAACTCCTCCCCAGTCAGCTCTAACTCAACTCCACCCCGTCATCTACAACTACCTACTAGAGAAGGTGCGTAAGTTGACTTACTCTTGGGAAATAAGGCAGGGCAGGTGACTAAGGTGTCAGTCGGGGAGCACTTTGGGGCCAGCGACAATAATTCCATTAGATTTAAAATAATGATGGAAAAGGATAGACCAGATCTAAAAGTTGAAGTTCTAAATTGGAGAAAGGCCAATTTTGACGGTATTAGGCAAGAACTTTCAGAAGCTGATTGGGGTTCGCAGGTAAAGGGACGGCTGGAAAATGGAAAGCCTTCAGAAATGAGATAACAAGAATGCAGAGAAAGTATATTCCTGTCAGGGTGAAAGGGAAAGCTGGTAACTATAGGGAATGCTGGATGACTAAAGAAATTGAGGGTTTGGTTAAGAAAAAGAAGGAAGCATATGTCAGGTATAGACAGGATAGATCGAGTGAATCCTTAGAACAGTGTAAAGGCAGTAGGAGTACACTTAAGGGTGAAATCAGGAGGGCATAAAGGGGACATGAGATAGCTTTGGCAAATAGAATTAAGGAGAATCCAAAGGGCTTATACAAATACATTAAGGACAAAATGTATTTGTCCTTAACTAGGACTAGGTAACTAGGGTAACTAGGGAGAGAATTGGGCCCCTCAAAGATCATGTGAAGTCGCAGAAAATGAGAGAGATACTAAATGAGTATTTTGCATCAGTATTTACTGTGGTAAAGGATATGGAAGATATAGACTGTAGGGAAATAGATGGTAACACCCGCAACTCCTCCCCACTGCCAGCTCTACCCCAACTCCATCCCATCCCCAATTTTGCCCCCATCCCATCAAATCCCCAACTCCCCCATCCCCAACTCCACCCCATCCTATCCCCAACTCACCCCACTGCCAACTACCTCAATTCCACCCATCCCCTCCCCAACTCCCCCATCCCCAACTCCACCCCATCTCCAACTCCACCTCATCCTATCCCCAACTCCACCCCACTGCCAGCTCTACCCCAACTCCATCCCATCTCCAACTCCACCTCATCCCATCTCCAAATCCAGCTCATCCCCAACTCCACTCCACCCCATCGCATCCCCAACTTCCCCATTCTCAACTCCACCCCACTGCCAGCTCTACCCCAACTCCATCCCGTCCACAACTTTGCCCCTATTCCATCAAATCCCCAACTCCCCCATCCCCAATTCCACCTCATCCCATCCCCAACTCCACCTCATCCCGTTCCCAACTCCACCCCACTGCCAACTCTACCTCAACTCCACCACATCCCATCTCCAACTCCCTCCACCCCCAACTTACCCCATTGTCAGCTCTATCCCAACTCCATCCCATCCCCAACTCCACCTCAATCCATGCCCAAATCCAGCTCATCCCCAACTCCATTCCACCCCACTGCATCCCATCCCCAACTCCCCCATCCTCAACTCCACACCATTGCCAGCTCCACCCGAAGTCTACCCATCCCCAACTCCACCCTACTCCATCCAAAACCCAACGCCCCCATCTCCAACTCCATCCCATTGCCAGTTTTACCCCAACTCCACCCCATCCCATACTCAATCAACCCCATCACATCCCCAACTCCACCCCATCCCATACTCAATCAACCCCATCACATCCCCAACTCCACCCCATCCCATACTCAATCAACCCCATCACATCCCCAACTCCACCCCATCCCATACTCAATCAACCCCATCACATCCCCAACTCCACCCCATCCCATACTCAATCAACCCCATCACATCCCCAACTCCACCCCATCCCATACTCAATCAACCCCATCACATCCCCAACTCCACCTCATCCCCAGCTCTACCCCAACTCCACCCCATCTCCAGATGCATCCCCACTCCATCCCAGCTCTTCCCCAACTCCATCTCTCCCAAACTCCACACCTTCCCCAGCTCTACCTCAACCCCACCCCATCCCCAGCTGCATCTTCCCCCCAGTCTCCACCCATCTCCAGCTGCTTTCCCCCCAATCTCCTCCCCTCCCCAACTCCATCTTTCTCCCAGTCGCAACCTTTTCCCAGATCTATCCCAACTCCAGTCTAACCCCAGTTGCATCTCCCCCTAACTGCACTCCCATCCAATCTTCACCCCCTCCCCAGCTCCATTTCAACTCTAACCTCATTTCCATCCCTACCCCATCCATAGTTCCATATTCACCCCAATCTCTACCCCCAAACTAATCACCACATCTAATCTCATCTCCACTCCCAGCTCTACTCTCATCTTAACCACCATTACCAGTCTACCCCTATCCAAGTCCACCACTACCCCAGCTCCACTTCTATTCCCTGCTTCATTCCCAATTTGGGTACCAACTCCCATTCCCATTCCATCTTCACCCCAAACCTCATCCCAACTCCATGGCAGCACCCGTTCTCAACCCCTTCTCCAGCTCCATCCCCAACACCAGCTGCACCCTAGTATCTTCTTCAACTCTAGCTTCACTCCCCTTTTCCACCTTCATCCTCAGCTCCATTTCAACCCCTAATCCCACCTCATAAGATCATAAGAGAAAGGACCTGAAATAGAGCACTTGACCCATCAAGTCTGCTTCACCATTCAATCATGGCTGGTATGTTTCTCAAACCCATTCTCCTGACTTCTCCCGTAACCCTTGATCCCCATACTAATCAAGAACCTAGCCATCTATGTCTTAAATACACTCAATGACTTGGCCTTCTGTGGCTATGAGTTCCACAGATTTATCACCTTCTGGCTGAAGAAATTCCTCCTCATCTTGGTTCGAAAGTGTCGTCCTTTCCTTTTGAGGCTGTGCCCATGGGTCCTCATCTCTCCTACTAGTGGAAACATCTCCTCCACACCAACGCTGTCTGGTCTTTCAGATTCCTATAAGTTTCAGTGAGATTCCTGCATCCCCAAACTTCTAAAACTCTGTTGAGTACAGATCCAGAGTCCTCAACTTCTCCTTATATGAGCAGCTTTTTATCCCCAGGATCATTCTTATAAATTTCATCTGAAAATGTGTTGCTGGAAAAGCGCAGCAGGTCAGGCAGCATCCAAGGGGCAGGAGATTCGACGTTTTGGGCATAAGCCCTTCTTCAGGAATGAAGAAGGGCTTATGCCCGAAACATCAAATTTCCTGTTCCTTGGATGCTGCCTGACCTGCTGCGCTTTTCCAGCAACACATTTTCAGCTCTGATCTCCAGCATCTGCAGACCTCACTTTCTCGTCTATAAATTTCATCTAGCCACTTCCAATGCCAGGACATCCTGAGATGTGAGACCCAAAATTTCTCACAATATTCCAAATGTGGCCTGACTAAATTGTTAGCAGGACATGTTTGCTTTTGATTTCTAGCCCTCTTGAAATTAATATTAACATTGTATTTGCCTCCCTAATTGCCAAGTGAACCTGTTAACCTTAAGAGAATCCTGAACTGGATTATCCAAGTCCTTTGGTGCTTCAGATTTCAGAAACCATTCCCCATTTAGAAAAAGGTCTACACCTCTATTCTCCCCATCAAAGTGCATAACTTCACTCTTTCCCACATTGTATTCCATTGCCACTTGTTTTGTCACTCTCCTAACATGTCCAAGTCTTTCTTTAGCCTCCCTGCTTCCTCAACACTACCTGTCCCTCCACCCATCTTTGTGTCATCTGTAAACCCCCATTGCCAGATCCACCCCCATTCCCAGCTTTATTCCCATCCCCATCTCCAGCTCTGAGTCCAGTCCCATCCCTCGCTCCATCCCGATCCCCCTTCCCATCCTCATTCCCAGCTCCATCTTGATCCCCATCTCCATCTTTATTCCCAGCACCATCCCCATTCCCAGATCTGCTTCCAGCTCCAGGCAGCGAAGATTTGAGTGGATCATCAAAATCCGAAAATGTCAGTATCCTCGAACCCCTGTTCCAATGTGACAGTGTCACGTTTTAATTTAGCTGCAGTTTGTTAATCCTTGTCGCTGACTGCTTCTGAGATTACAATGAGCTACAGGATGTACTTTTGTTTGGATTTTGACTGACGTTTCAATAAAACTTGCACAGATTTTCCAGCCTTCCTGAAATGAGCTATGCCACCCAAGGTAAGATGAATTACAAAAAGCAAGTAAATGCAGATTGGACATTAAATGTTAAATTTATTTCTCTTTCCACAGTTGTTGTGTGGCCTGCCAAAATGAATGGAATATATTTTCATATAAAGTCAGACATGTGAGAAGACTAAATAGTTGGTGCTCATAACTGACATGGGAGAGAGTTACTGCAATTAAAGATCAGGATGGGGAGTGCCAATATCTCACAGCCATATCTCCTTAGATTGGATGTCAAATGAGAAGTAAGATGACCACCAGCAGCAGTAAGTATGTGAATACAAAATATTTGGAGAGATATGGGCCAAACGCAGGCAGGTGGGACAAGTTTAGTTTGGGATTATGATCAGCATGGACTGGTTGGGCCGAAGGGTCTGTTTCCATGCTGTCTGACTGTATACTGGCTCGTTTTGAAGAGATTTGGAAATAGTGAACAGAGAGGAAAACGATAACGATAGACCGAGATCACACGAGACAATAGCAAGCAGAAGTATAGCTTCCTTACCCTGTCTGAAGGCTAGAATCTGATGGTGGCAGTCTCATGGAATAATACCTCCTTTCTCCTCGACCTGATCATCACTTGTTATGAATCATTGTTAAAGTGATCACAGCCCTCAGCATTTTTGACCTAAACATCTTTTCAACAACCTGGAGAGGACATAGACACAGGTGACTGTTGGATCTTTTCATGAGATTGAAAGTTATTTAAACTTCTCCTGAACGGCCCCGATTGAGATGAGTGGCGCTGAGATTTGCGTCTTTCGCTTTCCATAGGTTCAGATAGTCATTGCTGCTCAAATGACAGTCTGTGCACTCCTCAGACGTAGAATCGTCGATTATACGTAATGCAATTTTATCAACGTTGGCCTGGAATGCAACTATCAGAAAAGATTTATTTGGTGGGCATTGCACTCGTGGGTAATTATCAAGATGTTTGATCCTGAGGCAGTAAAACTCCCTGGCTTCTGCAAGCGGATGGAAGGATTGCCTGACAATCCTCTAGTTACATAATGACAGCCAGATGAGCATCAGATATATATTTTAGTAAGTGATTGCATACCAAGGTATGTTTTAGTTGTAACAATAGACCTATCAATACTTACCAGAGAGACCCTCCAGAGTGATGTCTTATGCTCGGAGTGCAATGTCATGCAGAAGTAAGTTTGGAATTGCAGGAGAAACAAGGTGCTGAGCACATAGAGTTCACAGACAATCCATTAAAGATGAGGAGAAGGTGAATGAAGATGGTGACCACCTTGTATGATGTGAGTTGCCACGAGGTAACTGGGAATCCTCAATCTTTTTATCTGTACTGGCCAGGACCAACAAAATGCCAATGGTTTTCAGCTAAGAAATTACATCATGCTTACAACCCAGAACCCTCCTGGTGTCGTGCTCTACGTCTTCATTCCTCTCTTCTTCCTCCAATCCCAGTGACGTAGCCAGGTATTTACTTTCCCTCAGGCTCCACTTTAAATGATTAGATGCCTTCATTATTCTGCAAGAACAAGTATTGCATTCCAACAATAACCCCAGTCCAACACCGGCATCTCCAAATCATTCCAACAATTCTTTGGGTAAACAGGTTTCTTCTGAATGTAATCGCTCTGAACGCTGGTCTTCTCTGCCCTCCTAATGCCTTTCATCATTTCAATCAGGTTATTCCTTAGCTTTGCCTTTTCTTGAGAAGAGTCCCACATGCTGACCTTATCTGTTGGGTATAATCTCTCAGTTCTGATGTCATGCTTACGAATGTTTTTTACATTCTCTCCATTGACTTCATGGTATTCATAATGTTTCGCTTCATTTTACTCTTAATTTCTTTCATCATTGCGAGAGCTGCTTTTGGTTGCCATATATAGTTCTTTGTGAGACTTTATCTGGACGTACCTGAACCATTTCCTCCTTAAATGCAGTCCATTGTTATGCAATAATTCTGCCTGCTAACCTCTGAGTTTACTTCCTCGGTTCTGACCCCAATGAAATAGCCTATCCTTCAAGTAAGTTGTTACTTTAGCTTGCTGTTTCCCATTTTTACCGACTGACACCAAATCCAGTGGGTCCACCTCATTCCCTGAAACCAGATGCCTCCTTCATCGTTGAACTGGAATGTACTCGTTGATTCCAGTACGTGAACTTGTACATGTGCTGTATTTCAAGTCAACATCAATGTTACATATGAAAATGAAATAAATCTAATATGGTACGTTTGAAGATTCTGTTTCTGAAGTGAATGTTAAAGTGAGATATTGTTCCCAAAGATGGTCAAAGCTGGAGTGATCTTGGGAGGAATGAGGGCTCCCTTTTTTTATGTTGACATTACTGCAGGTTTTGTGGCTGTTGGTAGATCAGTTCAGTGCATCACTCATTTCCCAGGTTATATTTGCAAACAGATTGTCTCTGCTCTTTAACATTAGCTTAGATAGTGTCCCACTAGGGACTAACAGAAATATAAACTAACGATTCGCAAAAACCTTTTGACTTGAAACAAGGATCACCTGAGATTAAGTTGAACTATTTGCATATCTTGGTGTCGTTCTGCAAGGTACAACCACAAATCTGAAACCTGATACACCCAGGTAATGAAATGGCCACATAAATAAACACAACTTAACCTATATTACATCAAGCATTATTGCAAACTGTAAAAATGCTCAATACTCAATGTTTAAAAAAAAACTCGAGAACTTTGAATATTATTATTGTTGGATGCATTGTTCACTGTGGTAAAAACAATGACTGCAGATGCTGGAAACCAGATTCTGAACCAGGTGCTGGAAGAGCACAGCAGTTCAGGCAGCATCCGAGGAGCAGGAAAATCGACGTTTCGGGCAAAAGCCCTTCATCAGATTGTTCACTGTGACATGCCGCTGAGGCACAGGCTTCATTGTCTGGATAAACCTGTTAGTTTACGTGGCCCTCCAAGTAAAGTGTTTGGACTCCCCTAATTTAAATTGTAGTTGTTTTATACGTAATTAACTTACTTTTCTATATGATGAAAAAGTAAAACTGCTCTTTGCTGCAAAAATTAATTTTGCAACCCACACCAAAATCAACCACAAGTATTATTGCTAAAACTGTGCCACACAACTTTCTGTATGGCTAATCAAAACCAAACTTTTATGGAACTTCCCAGAAACCAGTGTGGCAATGTCAATAACTCTGCGTGGCAGACATAGTGATACCAGATGCAGACAAGCAAAAATTGCCATTACACTCGACATCAAGGTAAAAATGTATCCAAATTGAATCTTTAAAGATCTATTGCATTGATAATAAATTTACATTACTAAATAATTACTTAATACACCTGAACACACCTGAATCTCCTCCGCAGCATTCTGGTGTGGCGTGGCACATGGTTTTGGAAGCATTACCTTAGCTCGTTTGAGCTAGATGTCTCCTTCTGTCTCCATATCATGAGCAACTCTTGTTTCAAAGATGTCCTTCATAATGTTCAAGTGATTCTCTTCAAACGACTGTCCGAAAACCAGCTTTTATCAAACAAAGTAGCTGCAAATGTTAACATTAATGTGTTTTTGTTGCATGAAACAAATGCAATTATGCTGACTTTGGTTTATGTGATGTCCCTCTTGTCTCTGGTCAAGACGACAGAAGCTTTGAGTCTTCACACGTGTTCAGTGTTCAATCTACATCCTGGAACTCTTTAATTATTAATGACCCTTTGTGAATATTTCTAAAGGTAACATTATCAGTTCTGGCTACAGTTGATTCCACAAGAGAAATAATGTGACTTTCAGAAACCATTTTGTAAGATTTCTTATGTCCACATTAAAGGAAAAATAGCTTTCTTTGCATGCCATATAACATTCTACTTATCTGGTCATGATAGGTATAGTGAATAATACAGTGTAAAGTGCACAGTTTGGGTTAACGCAGCCTGTGCTGTGATGTACAGAATAACACACTTTACAATCTGATATGTGGACTGATGCAACATGTAGTTTTACTTGTTTGAATTACCCTGTCTGCAGTCTGAATACAGAACATGTTGCAGTATAATAGATATGTTAACATATTTTGCAGCATGGCATATGTATTAAAATGGTTGGCTGTTTGAAATGTGGATTAACAGAGTTTGAATATGGTGTATGGAATACTCCCTGTCTATGGTGTGATATGTGGATTAGGTCTAATGCAGTATATGAACTAACACGTTTTTCCGTGTGATTTGTGCTTTAATGCAGTCTCTGGTGTGATAGATTATCTGTTATCTGCAGTGTGGATTAATACAGTCTGCTCTGTAAATAATGGATTAGCACTGTTTTCAGTTTATGAAGAGTGAAATGACGGTTTGATGAGGAATCAGGGAACCGTAATGTTAACTGTTATCTCTCCACTGGTGCTGCCTGATCCTGTGAATATTTCTAGGATTTTCTGAGTTTATTGCAGTAATATAACATAGCCTGCAGTGAAATTTATTCAGTAATGTAGTTTGTAATATTCTATAATGCATTAACACAGTCTACCATATGATATATAAAATAATACAACATGCAGTGTGATGTTTGAAATCGAGCTTGTTGTGAGATACATGGATTAACACAGAAGCATTGAGATATAAATGAAATGGCATGCATAGTCTTAGTGGTAAACAAGTTACCTGTGAGTTACAACTGCATGGTTGATTAGTTAACTGCCTATTTATAACAGGTTCTCTAGTCAGCAGAATCTGGGTCAATCCTTAGAATTCCAGCCTGTGTAATTACAGATGTTTCGGATCATGCACTAGCGAAGTAGCATGGAGGGCAGTTTGAGGAAGTATAGCTTGGGCAGAACACTGACCCTTGGACTTTAGTGAATGAGGGGCTTTTGAGACAGTGACAGGAGAAGTAATAGTCCAGTTTTTGCAGAGCAAGGATGGTTGAGGATCATTAGATATAGTGACACCTGAGAGCTGGTAAGTCTGAAACAGTAATCAGGTAAACTAGTAGGTAGCTGTGGAATTTTATGGCTCCTTTTTTCTCTACATCAGGCCAGTAGTCTAAATTGGTATCAAAATTTAGAGCTTAACTGGTTAAACTGCTTGATATAATTCTAAACTTGTGTGATATTTCTAAACTTGAAACATAATTAAGAAAGATATAACAAAGGTGATATGGCAGGTGACATGTTGCAATTGTAACGTGAAGGGCTGGTGGTGTGACACCCTACAGATGACACCAGGATTAATGGTGACTTTTAAGGAAGCTAGGTTTGAGCTGAGTTCGCAGGGTCTACTTGGGACAGTTTCATAGAAGGATATATTCTGAACCAAATCAGAAAATATGCTATTTTAGACCTTGTATTGTGTAGTAAAATGGATTAGTGAATGATAAACACAGTGCAGTGTGTTACATGCATTAACATGGCCTTCTCTGTGAAAAGTTGGATCAGCATAGATTGCAGTGTTACACATGGACTAACAGCGCAATGTGATTTACTTCATTATGAACACAATCTTCTTGACAAGGGACAAGTCAAATTGTAACAAATAGAGGGGCGTGACATTGCTTTCCAACTGTAGGCAAAGTCGTAGTTAGATTTCTGCTTAACTGCCTCTTGTTAAATGCATGATTTGGACTGGGGTGGACAAAGTTAAAAATCACCCAATACCAGGTTATAGTCCAATTGGTTTATTTGGAAGCACTAGCTTTCGGAGCGCTGCTCTCTGCTGTAATCTGTTGTGCATCATCATGCATTCAACCCCTCCATTTCTCTCACACCAACATTTGGGCTGCGCATTCCATTGAAGAGAGGCTGAATTGGTTAGGACTACATCTACTGCAGTTCAGCAGAATGAGGCAGATCTCATGGAAACCTATAAAATTCCAACAGGACTGGAGAGGGTAAATACAGAAAAGATGTTTATGAGGACCCAGGGCATCTAGTCCTGGGGTCACCGGCTAAGGACAAGTGGTAGGCTACTTAGGAGCATAATGAGAAGAAATCTCACCACTCAGAGAGTGGGGAGTCTGTAGAATTCTCTGCCACAGAAAGGAGGTGAGGCCAAAAGAAAACATTTCCAAGAAGGAGGTAAATATAGTTGTTGGGCCTCGGCCTGGTCTCTCGGCAGTTCGTGTTGACTCTCAGCAGGTCATGGCAGGTCCTGGCCCGATCTCTCGGTGATAAGTGGTGACTCTCAGCCTGGTCTCTTAATGGGTCGTGGTAGGTCAGGGGCTGGTCTCCTGGCGGGTCCCAGCCTGGTCTCTCGGCACCTCTCAGCCATTTGCTGACCTGGTCTCTTGGTGGCTCATGGTGGGGTCTTGTCTTGGTGTGTGAATGGATCCTGCCCGGGCATGTTCCCAAGGCACGAGGGGAGCTCGGAGAGGTGGCAGTTTAGCAGCAGCTACAGTATGTGTGTCTGCAGCATTGAGAAAAGATAGCTGAGGTCTCCTGGAGAGCGAGGTCAGCGGAGGACTCATCAAAGACTGTTGAACTTGTAACATTTTCCTTTACTTTCTTAGTTTAAACTACAAAAGACTTTAATGTTCACTATTACCTCATTTCGTTATTTTGCTCCTTATTCTGTGAGGTAATATTTAACCTTTTAACTCCCGTTTCTCTTCCTAATTTGCATCTAAGTTTTTTTGAGCTGAGGCTTCAAGGCAACCAACTGGTAAAGGAGCGGCGCTCCGAAAGCTAGTGCTTCCAAATAAACCTGTTGGACTATAACCTGGCGTTGTGTCATTTTTAACTTTGTTAAATACAGAGCAGATTCTTCCAGAGTCCCACTGTCGCTTCCATCTCCTCCCAAGGAGCAACCAATGCAATGCGTCATGAAATATTAAATGCCTCCATGGCTGCTGACATCAGTGACGGGGTGTACTTCACCAATTCTTTCAGTAATGGGTGGGAAAAATTACCTGAAAAGTCCTGTCAAGAGAATTGAACTGCCCATTGGAAACCGTTGCAGGCTTATAGACCCCAAGCTAAATTCAAAACCTTATTTGTCTCTTACGTGAAACGTTCAAATATCGGTACTTTGCAAGGATGCCAATAAGAGCCTTGCCCTGTTAAAATATATTTCAAAGATGGTGTTTCATTGCACCAATACCATTCTCAATCTTTCTAGCAGACATATTGAAACTTGCCAATAACAATTTCAACGGTAAACTCTTCAACCTCAATTGAAAGCTGCATCCAAGATAACAGCTTCTGGAACAGAACCACAAAATGCTGAAAATGAACAAGTTAGAGATCACTCTGAAGACGCTGCAGCATAGCTCTTGACCAGTGCAATGATGGATTACCACAGGTTTAATGTGATTGATGGTTTTACACAGACTGCATTGTGATAATTTGAATAACACAAATTGCAGTGCAATAGATGGATTAACACAGACTTTTGATTTGATTTATTATTGTCACGTACTTACATACATTGAAAAGTTTTGTTTTGCATGCAGTACAGTAGATCATAACATACAAAGTGAAAGATTTTAGCGGGTTCAAACAGAGAGAGGAATACAGTTACAGCTGGAAAGAAGGTGCTGAAAAACCAAGATCAACAGTAGATTTGAAATTTGAGAGGTCCGTTCAGAAGTCTGTTAACAAACTGCATTGTGATACATGAATAAACATACAATGACCGAGAGATTAGCACCACCTGCAATGTGTTAGAAAGATTAACACAATCTGCATTACAATAGATGGCCTAACACTCAAAGCGATGGATGGATTAACACCGAGTGCAATGTAATAGAATAACACAGAGACTCCAGTGTGAGAGATGGAATAACTCAGACTGTATGTGATCAGTGGATGAATATACTGCATATGGCCTCGGATAGATAGATTGACACAAATTTGCAATTTGAGAGGCGGTTTAACTCAGTCTGAAATTGATATATGGATTAGCATAGTGGTAATATGGTACACTAACTGCAATGTGTTAGATTGATTAACGCAGACTGCAATATAATAGACGGAATAACACTGACTCCATTGTAATAGATGTACTAATGGTCTGTAAAGTGATAGATGGATTAACACATTCTGTCATGTCGCAGGTGCATTAACAGACTGTAGTGTGTTAGATGGATTATCATAGACCGGGAATGTAATAGATGGATTAATACAGACTGTATTTCAGACAGGAATTAACATAGTCTGTAACGTGATAGGTACATTAGGAGACTGCATCAACAGAGACTGCAATCTGATAGATGTATTAACATAGACTGGAATGTGGTAATTGGAACAATGCAGACAGCACTATGATAGATGGATTATGACAGGCATCAATGCCATAGATGGATTGACACAGTCAGTAATATGCAATGTGATAGATGGTTTAACATATTCTGTAATGTGATGGATGGATTAACACAGACTGTAATATGATAGATGGATTAACACAGCCTGTAATGTGACAGATGGATAAACACAGACTGTAAAGTGATAATGGATTAACACAGACTGTAATGTGATAGATGGATTAACACAGGCTGTAAAGTGATAGATGGATTAACAGACTATAAAGTGATTGATGGATTAGCACAGACTGTAAAGTGATAGATGGATTAACACAGGCTGTAATGTGATTGATGGATTAACATAGGCTGTAATGTGATTGATGGATTAACACAGACTGTAAAGTGATAATGGATTAACACAGGCTGTAATGTGATAGATGGATTAACATAGGCTGTAATGTGATTGATGGATTAACACAGACTGTAATGCGATAGATGGATAAACACAGACTGTAATGTAATTGATGGATTAACACAGGCTGTAAAGTGATAGATGGATTAACACAGACTGTAATCCGATAGATGGATTAACACAGACTGTAATGTGATAGATGGATTAACACAGGCTGTAAAGTGATAGATGGATTAACAGACTATAAAGTGATTGATGGATTAGCACAGACTGTAAAGTGATAGATGGATTAACACAGGCTGTAATGTGATTGATGGATTAACATAGGCTGTAATGTGATTGATGGATTAACACAGACTGTAAAGTGATAATGGATTAACACAGGCTGTAATGTGATAGATGGATTAACATAGGCTGTAATGTGATTGATGGATTAACACAGACTGTAATGCGATAGATGGATAAACACAGACTGTAATGTAATTGATGGATTAACACAGGCTGTAAAGTGATAGATGGATTAACACAGACTGTAATCCGATAGATGGATTAACACAGACTGTAATGTGATAGATGGATTAACACAGGCTGTAATGTGATTGATGGATTAACACAGACTGTAAAGTGATAATGGATTAACACAGGCTGTAATGTGATAGATGGATTAACATAGGCTGTAATGTGATTGATGGATTAACACAGACTGTAATGCGATAGATGGATAAACACAGACTGTAATGTAATTGATGGATTAACACAGGCTGTAAAGTGATAGATGGATTAACACAGACTGTAATCCGATAGATGGATTAACACAGACTGTAATGTGATAGATGGATTAACACAGGCTGTAATGTGATAGATGGATTAACACAGACTGTAAAGTGATTGATGGATTAACACAGACTGTAAAGTGATAGATGGATTAACACAGGCTGTAATGTGATAGATGGATTAACACAGGCTGTAATTTGATAGATGGATTAACACAGACTATAAAGTGATTGATGGATTAACACAGACTGTAATGTGATAGATGGATTAACACAGGCTGTAAAGTGATAGATGGATTAACACAGACTGTAAAGTGATAGATGGATTAACACAGGCTGTAATGTGATTGATGGATTAACACAGACTGTAAAGTGATAGATGGATTAACATAGGCTGTAATGTGATTGATGGATTAACACAGACTGTAAAGTGATAATGGATTAACACAGGCTGTAATGTGATAGATGGATTAACATAGGCTGTAATGTGATTGATGGATTAACACAGACTGTAATGCGATAGATGGATAAACACAGACTGTAATGTGATAGATGGATTAACACAGACTGTAAAGTGATAGATGGATTAACACAGACTGTAACGTGATTGATGGATTAACACAGGCTGTAATGTGATAGATGGATTAACACAGACTGTAATTTGATAGATGGATTAACACAGACTATAAAGTGATTGATGGATTAACACAGACTGTAATGTGATAGATGGATTAACACAGTCTGTAAAGTGATAGATGGATTAACACAGACTGTAACGTGATTGATGGATTAACACAGGCTGTAATGTGATAGATGGATTAACACAGACTGTAATTTGATAGATGGATTAACACAGACTATAAAGTGATTGATGGATTAACACAGACTGTAATTTGATAGATGGATTAACACAGACTGTAAAGTGATAGATGGATTTACACAGGCTGTAAAGTGACAGATGGATTAACACAGACTGTAATTTGATAGATGGATTAACACAGACTGTAATGTGATAGATGGATTAACACAGAGTGTAATATGATTGATGGATTAACACAGGCTGTAATGTGATTAATGGATTAACACAGACTATAAAGTGATTGATCGATGAGCACTTAGGGGACAGTGACCACAACTCGGTGACTTTTACTCTAGTAATGGAGAGGGATAAGTGTGCACTGCAGGGCAGGAGTTATAGCTGGGGGCAGGGAAATTATGATGCGGTGAGGCATGACTTACGATGTGTGGATTGGAAAAATAGGCTTCAAGGGAAGGACACAAGTGATATGTGGAGCTTGTTCAAGGAGCAGCTATTGGGTGTCCTTGATAAGTATGTACCAGTCAGGCAGGGAGGAAAGGGTCTTGTGAGGGAGCCGTGGTTTAATAAGGAATTGGAATCCCTTGTAAAAGGGAAGAGGGCGGCCTATGTAAAGATGAGGCGTGAAGGTTCAATTGGGGCGATTGAGAGTTATAAGGTAGCCAGGAAGGATCTAAAGGGAGAGCTAAGAGCAGCGAGAAGGGGACATGAAAAGTCCTTAGTTGGTAGGATTAGGGAAAACCCAAAAGCTTTCTATAGGTATGTCAGGAATAAAAGGATGACTAGGGTAGGTATCGGTCCAGTCAAGGATAGTAGTGGGAAGTTGTGCGTGGAGGCGGAGGAGATTGGAGAGACACTAAATCAATACTTTTCGTCAGTATTCACTCAGGAATGGACATTGTTGCTGATGTGAATATTGAGTCACAAGTGATTAGAATGGATGGCATTGAGGTATGTAGGGAAGAGGTCTGGGGAATACTGGAAAGGATGAAAATAGATAAGTCCCCTGGGCCTGATGGCATTTATCCTAGGATCCTCTGGGAAGCTAGGGAGGAGATAGTGGAGCCATTGGCCTTGATTTTCATGTCGTCGTTGTCTACAGGAATAGTGCCAGAAGACTGGAGGATAGCGAATGTGGTCCCCTTGTTCAAGGAGGGGAGTAGGGACAGCCCAAGTAACTATAGGCCAGTGAGTCTCACTTCTGTTGTGGGCAAAGTCTTTGAGAGAATTGTAAGGGATAGGATTTATGAATATCTGGACAAGAAAAATGTGATCAAGGATAGTCAGCATGGTTTTGTGAAGGGCAGGTCGTGCCTCACAAACCTTATTGAGTTCTTTGAGAAGGTGACCAAGGAGGTGGACGAGGGTAAAGCAGTAGATGTGGTGTATATGGATTTTAGCAAGGCGTTCGATAAGGTTCCCCATGGTAGGCTACTGCAAAAATTACGGAGGTATGGCATTGAGGGTGCGTTAGAGGTTTGGATTAGGAATTGGCTGGCTGGAAGGAGACAGAGGGTAGTAATTGATGGTAAAGGTTCATCTTGGAGTGCAGTTACTAGCGGTGTTCCACAAGGATCTGTTTTGGGACCATTGCTGTTTGTCATTTTTATAAATGACCTGGAGGAGGGGCTTGAAGGCTGGGTGAGCAAGTTTGCGGATGACACGAAAGTCGGTGGAGTGGTGGACAGCGAAGAAGGATGTGGCAGGTTACAGCGGGATATAGATAAGTTGCAGAGCCGGGCAGAAAGGTGGCAAATGGAGTTCAATGTAGCTAAGTGTGAAGTCATTCACTTTCGTAGGAGTAACAAGAAGATGGATTACTGGGCTAATGGTAGGCTACTTGGTAGTGTGGATGAGCAGAGGGATCTTGGTGTTCATGTACACAGATCTCTGAAAGTTGCCACCCAGGTAAATAGTGCTGTGAAGAAGGCATATGGTGTACTGGGCTTTATTGGTAGAGAAATTGCGTTCCGGAGTCCTGAGGTCATTTTGCAGTTGTATAAGACTCTGGTGCGGCCACATCTGGAGTATTGTGTGCAGTTTTGGTCGCCATACTACAGGAAGGATGTGGAGGCACTGGAACGGGTGCAGAGGAGGTTTACCAGGATGTTGCCTGGCATGGTAGGAAGATCGTATGAGGAAAGGCTGAGGCACTTGGGGCTGTTCTCATTGGAGAAAAGAAGGTTTAGGGGAGATTTGATAGAGGTGTACAAGATGATTAGGGGTTTAGATAGGGTCGACAGTGAGAACCTTTTTCCACGTATGGAGTCAGCTGTTACTAGGGGACACAGCTTTAAATTAAGGGGGGGTTGGTATAGGACAGATGTTAGGGGTAGATTCTTTACTCAGCGGGTTGTGAGTTCATGGAATGCCCTGCCAGTATCAGTGGTGGACTCTTCCTCTTTATGGTCATTTAAGCAGGCATTGGATAAGCATATGGAGGTTATTGGGCTAGTGTAGGTTAGGTAGGCTTCGGTCGGCGCAACATCGAGGGCCGAAGGGCCTGTACTGTGCTGTATTTTTCTATGTTCTATGTTCTATGATTAACACAGGCTGTAATGTGATAGATGGATTAACACAGGCTGAAATGTGATAGATGGATTAACACAGACTGTAAAGTGATTGATGGATTAACACAGACTGTAATGTGATTGATGGATTAACGCAGGCTGTAATGTGATAGATGGATTAACACAGACTGTAATGTGATTGATGGAATAACACAGACTGTAATGTGATTGATGGATTAACACAGGCTGTAATGTGATAGATGGATTAACACAGACTGTAATGTGATTGATGGATTAACACAGACTGTAATGTGATTGATGGATTAACGCAGACTGTAAAGTGATTGATGGATTAACACAGACTGTAATGTGATAGATGGATTAACACAGACTGTAATGTGATTGATGGAATAACACAGACTGTAATGTGATTGATGGATTAACGCAGGCTGTAAAGTGATTGATGGATTAACACAGACTGTAAAGTGATTGATGGAATAACACAGACTGTAATGTGATAGATGGAATAACACAGACTGTAATGTGATTGATGGATTAACACAGACTGCAGTGAGATACTTGGATTAACACGGACAAAAGTGCGATAGATAAATGGAAATAAATTATGTTGACCACATGTTGATGGACTAACACAGATGTGATGGATAGATTAACACTGTCTGTATGTGATTAACAATTTGTAATGGGATGTCATGGTCAAGACTGAAAGCTGGACAAAGAAGTTGTAGAAATTTGGCACCCTCTCCCCAAAAATGCTGCATCAACCAAAGATTGCAAAACTGGGACAAGCAGACTTTTCTTATGGGTATGATGACACGAAATAAGGGTAGGCAAATGGCTGCATTCAGTCAGATAACACTGGCTTGATGGCAAAGTTCCTTGAAAATGGAGTCTCAGTTATATAGGGTAGTGAAGGTGTTTGGTATGCTTTCCTTCATTGGTGAGAGTATTGAGTACAGGAGTTGGAAGGTCATGTTGCGGCTCTACAGGACATTGGTTAGGCCACTGTTGGAATATTGCGTGCAATTCTGGTCTCCTTCCTATCGGAAAGATGTTGTGGATCTTAAAAGGATTCAGGAAAGATTTACAAGGATGTTGCCAGGGTTGGAGGATTTGAGCTATAGGAAGAGGCTGAACAGGCTGGGGCTGTTTTCCCTGGAGCGTCAGAGGCTGAGGGGTGACCTTATAGAGATTTAATAAAATCAAAGTGGACGTGGATAGGGTCAATAGACAAGGTCTTTTTCCCTGGGTTGGGGGAGTCCAAAACTAGAGGGAATAGGTTTGACGTAAGAGGGGAAAAATTTAAAAGAAACCTAAATGGCAACTTTTTCACACCGAGGGTGGTGCATGTATGGAATGAGCTGCCAGAGGAAAGGGTGGAGGCTGGTACAATTGCAAGCAATTACATGCCAAGCAAGTTCCCATACTATACTAGTCCCATTTGAGTTCATTTGTCCCATATCCCTCTAAACCTTTCCTCTCACATACTTATATCCAAATGTAATTGTTACTGCATCTACCAATTCCTCTGGCAGTTTGTTTCATATACGAACCACGCTGTGTGTGAAAACATTGCTCCTCAGGTCTTTTTTAAATCTTACTCCCTTCCCTTTAAAAATATGCCCCCTGGTTTTAGAATGCCCCCACCCTCAGAAAAGACCCTTGTTATTTACTTTATCTACGCCCCTCATTATTTTATATACCTCTACAAGGTCACCCCTGAACCTCCTGCACCCCAGTGAAAAATATCGAAGCCTACCCTTATAATTCAAACCGGGCGAAAGTGAGGATTGCAGATGCTGGAGATTAGAGTTGGAGAGAGTGGTGCTGGAAAAGCACAGCAGGGCAGGCAGCATCCGAGGAGCAGGAGAATCAATGTTTCAGGCATGAGTCCTTCATCAGGAAAGGCTTTTGCCCGAAATGTCGACTCTCCTGCTCCTCAGATGCTGCCTGCCCTGCTATGCTTTTCCAGCACCACTCTATCAACTTATAATTCAAACCTTCCAATCCCTGCAACATCTTGGTAAATTTTTTCTAAATCCTCTCCAATTTAATAATATCCTTCCTTAAGAAGGGCGACCAGCAGTGTATACAGTACTCCAGAAGACACCTCACCAACATCTTGTACAACCTCATCGCGACGCCCTAACTCCTGTCAGCAATGGCCTGAGGAAGGAAGGCAAGCTTGCTAAATGCCTTCTTAACCATCTTGTCCACCCGTGATGCAACCTTCAAAGGACTAGGTACCTTAACACTGATGTTTCTCTGTTTTACCAGGGCCCTACTATTAACTGTACAAGTCCTGCCCTCGCTTGGATAGATTGTTACATATCACAGAAATATCAATAGCATCCAAACTAAGCATTTATACAGGAGGAGGTTCCCAAAAGGCCTGGTGGATAAATCCCTCTGGCACACGAACCTGAAGGTCCCAGATTCCATATTTTCCATGTTTTGCATGCAGTCAAGTGGTCTTGGCTAGTATCGGAAATCACATTGCTGTAATGATGAGAATTGATTGATTGATTGAGAGACAGAGAGACACTCCCATGATCCTCCTTGCCCACAAGAAGTGCTCCAGCTGTCAGAACCACCTGCTCCCACAGCCATTTCACTGTCATTTTCCCAAGCCATGGGAAACCCAGACAGTAGGTGTCAAGTTTAAATCAGGCTCTGAACTCCATTAACTTCACATTAAGATGAAGGGTCCTGTCATTTTAAACTCCATCTGCCATGCCTCAGCCCATTGGTCCAATTGATCAAGATCTCTTTGGAATCTTAGGTAGCCCCCTTCACTGTTGCCTTTGCCACCAGTTTTGGTGTCATTCACAAACTTACTAACCATGCCCCCTAAGTTCTCATCCAAATTGTTTATGTAAGTAACAAACAGGAGGGACCCAGCACCAAGCCATGCAGCATACCACTGGTCATGAGCATTCATCCTAAACTCAACCCCACCGTCTCCTGCCATTAAGCCAATTTTGTATCCAGTTGGCATGCTGACCCTGAATCCCATGTGATCTAACTTTACTAATTAGTCTACCATGCGGAATCTGGTCAAAGGCTTTAGTGAAGTCCATGTAGTCAACTTCTACCGCTCTGTCCTCATCAATCTTTTTGGTTACATCCTCAAAAAGACCACGCAAGTTTGTGAGACATGGCGTCCCATACACAAACCCATGCTGAGTATCCCTGATCAGTCCTTGTCTCTCCAAATCTATGTAAATCCTGTCTCAGAATCGCCACCCAACAACACAGCCACCATTATTGTCAGACTCACAGGTTTATAATTCCCAGTCTTCTCCTTACAGCCTTTCTTCAATAAAGACACATTAGTCACCCTTCAGTCCTCTGGTACCTCATCTGTGACCATAGATGATACAAATTTCTCTGCTAGGGACTCTACAATTTTTTTCCTATCTTCCCACAACATTGATCTTTTGTTCTTAATGTACTTGTAGAATCTCTTTGGATCATCCTTCACCTTGTCTGCCAAGACTATCTCCCTTATTGCCCTTTTGATTTTCCATTTAAGAATGCCCCTATATCCCTAATACTCTTTAAGAGAGTCACTTGATCCCCGTTGTCTATACCTAATATATGATTCCTTCTTATTCTTGACCAGAGCCTCAATATTTTAATTCATCCGTTGTTCATGTAGAGCAGCAGTTGGATTAACATAAACTGTCATGTAATAGGTGATTTAACGCCATCTGTAATGTTAGATAGATTGACACAGACTGCAGTGTAATAGATGGATTATTACAGACTGCGATGTGAGAGCTGAATTATCGCAGACTGTAATGTGACATGTGGATCAACAGTGTGTTATAGAGTTTTGGGACTGTTCTTCCCAGTCCCATGGGTGCACGTCTGTAAGTTGTTACCAAGAAGGGATTTGGAACTGCCAGTGTGGGTCACCAGAATGATCTATTCCTGCCCCCTGCAGAGGTAGATCCAAAGGAGCAGCTTTTAACCACCCAGCAGTAATGAATAGCTAAGAATGATGAGGTACTAAAAAGACACAAGAATGTGATCTTGTAAAAATATATGGCCCTGTGCTTTTTTCTGAATCTTGGTCTCTGAGCTAAGGAGTTACGTATTCGGATGCCATTGTGCAACTGAAACCAAAGCAGCTGTGAATAGAACAATGCAAGTAACCGAAAGGAGTTCTGGGAATATCAGACACCTGCAGAGAATTTGTAGGTGTCCTGGTTTCGCTTCTGTGAAGTGTTTCAGTGATTTTAAAGTCAGTGTGGATTGGGTCAACAGGCGCAGAAAGGATACCAGGGCTGAGCGCCACACAATCGCAGTTATAGAGTCATAGAGATGTACAGCATGGAAACAGACCCTTTGGTCCAACCCGTCCATGCCGACCAGATATCCCAACCCAATCTAGTCCCATCTGCCAGCACCTGGCCCATATCCCTCCAAACCCTTCCTATTCATATACCCATCCAAATGCCTCTTAAATGTTGCAATTGTACCAGCCTCCACCACTTCCTCTGGCAGCTCATTCCATACACGTACCACCCTCTGCGTGAAAAGGTTGCTCCTTAGGTCTCTTTTATATATTTCCCCCCTCACCCTAAACCTATGCTCTCTAGTTCTGGACTCCCCCACCCCAGGGAAAAGACTTTGCCTATTTACCCTATCCATGTCCCTCACAATTTTGTAAACCTCTATAAGGTCACCCCTCAGCCTCCGACGCTCCAGGGAAAACAGCCCCAGCCTGTTCAGCCTCTCCCTCTAGCTCAAATCCTCCAACCCTGGCAACATCCTTGTAAATCTTTTCTGAACCCTTTCAAGTTTCACAACATCTTTCCGATAGGAAGGAGATCAGAATTGCACACAATATTCCAACAGTGGCCTAACCAATGTCCTGTACAGCTGCAACATGACCTCCCAACTCCTGTACTCAATACTCTGACCAATAAAAGAAAGTATACCAAACGCCTTCTTCACTATCCTATCTACCTGCGACTCCACTTTCCAGGAGCTATGAACCTGCAATCCAAGGTCTCTTTGTTCAATAACACTCCCTAGGACCTTACCATTAAGTGTATAAGTCTATCCATGCATGAATCTTGCCACATCATAGTCAAGAAAACTCATGAGCAAATCTATTTAAAACATTGCCACCTTTAAGGATTTGCCACCGTCAAGTACGCCTTCCTGATGAAGGGCTTTTGCCCGAATCATCGATTCTCCTGCTCCTCGGATGCTGCCTGACCTGCTGTGCTTTTCCAGCACCACTCTGATCTAGCCATATAAATAAACTCTAATCTCCAGCATCTGCACGACCTACTTCCACCTTATTTATATGGCTAGTCCAGTCCAATTTCTGGTCAATGGTAACGTGCTGTATGCTGATAAACACTGTGATGGAGACTGAGTGATAGTAATGCTATTGAACATCAAAGAAGGATGATTTGATGCTGTATTTGCCTGGCATTTGTGTGGTGTGAATATCACTTGCCACTTGTCAGCCTCGATATTTGCCAGGTCTTATTGCATTCCAACGTCGACTACTTCAGTATCTGGGGAATCATATAATCAGCGAACCCTCCCACATCTGACCTTATGATGGAGGGAAGGTCACTTAATGTTAAGAGCAATTACACTCACTTTTGTTTGGGAGTTCCACTGTTTTGAACTTGGCTTGTTATGAGGTCAGGAGTTGAGTGACCCTATCAGAACACTAACAGAACGTCATTGAGCAGGGTCTTACTGAAGTCTTCCTTCATATTTACATGGTAGACTGCAGCCAGACACCAACCCATTAGTATGTAATGAAATTGTCCTGCTTTTTCTGTAAAGATCATACTTGGCCAATTAATGATGTCAATGTTCGTGCTGGGCTGGAATAGCTTGGCTAGGGCTGCCACAAATTCTGGAGCTAAATGTTCTCAGGATCCACAGCCTTCGCTGGTTCCAATGTCTCCAGTCGTTTTTTGGTATCATATGCAGTGTATTGAATTGTCTGAAGATTGTTATAGATTAGATTCCCCACCGTGTGGAAACAGTCCACACCAGTCAGCCCCAACCAGTCCACACCAACCCTCCGAAGAGTAACTCACCCAGACCCATTTCCCTCTGACTAATGCACCTAGCACTATGGGCAATTTAACACATCCAAGTCACCTGACCATCAGTGTTGCTGCTGGGGATTACTGCAGGAGTTTGACACTTCCAGCTGAAGATGGTTTCAGCTTTATTTTTGTTCAGACATGTCTGGGGTCTCACAAAGGGTTGAAGAGCAGTGTGGGATTGTGTTCAAACAATGACCGAACGATGAGTAGTGAAAATCACCTCTTTATTCAGCAACCGCAAGTAGCACAAGTTTGAGACGGCAGTAGAATCCTGAAATACAGTTCTTACATATATTAAAATTCCATTACTATAGTGTTACATTGTTTTATCTATAGTACACGAAGGTTTGAGGGGCTTCTGTTCTGGGAGACAGGAGATGGGTTAAAACATATGCTAAGTGCTGGCTGCTACTTCCTGATAGGATTAAGAGTGTCTGTCCTGTTTGTTTACATAATTAAGAGGTGTTAGTCCTTTTGTCTTTTGAGTTAGTAAATGTTCATAAAAAGTACTAGGCCTATATGCTCTAAATAAGTTAGAAATTGTACCTGTACTTAATAAAGGATAAAGAATAAAGGATACCAAACTGATTACCACAGCAGGGCTGTGAGATTTGTTTATTATTTGCTGGTATGAGTTTCATTCATTCATGCAATTTCATGGAAGTGTTGTTTTGTTGGTTAATAGTTGGCAATAATGGCCCTGTATAGTTCGACAGGTTTATTTGGAAGTACAGCTTTCAGTGCGCAGCTTCTTCATCAGGTAACCTGGGTGGACTATCATCTGGTGTTGTGTGATTTTTAAGTTTGTCAACCCCAGTTCAACACCGGCATCTCCACGTCACTGTTAAAAGGTATTCAACAAGTACATACTAACTGGGGAAACTGTTCTGTAATCTAATCAGGGCTGAGAGATGGTTGGTGAGGGCTGATTCATATTATAACGTTTTGTGGAGACTTAGGTGGGAATGGTATTGTGTACAATATTGACACCTATTCGGAGGTGGCTTTTGATATAAATAGGTCTGATAAAGGTTGAAGGTGTGAAGGAGCAGTAATGAGTTTTGAAGCATAGCTTTAATTTTAGCCTATCCTGCACAGTTTTATGCATGTTATAGTAGGAAGTAATGAATGAATGAAATGAGAATGCAGTGTTCACATGTGAGTGGGTTATGGATGAATAAATATAAAGTGCTTGTGAGTGGGTGAGTGAGGGGACGTAGAAGACAATATCTCACAGTGAGTCCTCCCACAATGAGTCTGTTTCATTGTCCACTACCTTTTATGATTAAAATGTAGCCGAAGTGCAGAGCTTGGATCTGACTGTGGGATCGATTAGCTCTGGCCATCACGAGCTACTCACGCTGTTTGACATACAAGTCATCCTGTTTTATACCTGAGCTTCTCCAGGCTGTCACCTCCTATCTCAATATGGGCTGGTGCTGTTTCTTGCTCATGTCCTTCTGGGCTCTTCACTGAATCACTGAGGATACCTGGCTCAATGGTTACTGTGGAGTGGGACACCTCCTGGACCTTGAGGTTGCAGATTGTACGAGCTGTGCAGAGTATGATTGCGCTGGTGCCGACCGTCCACTGCACCTCATGGATACCTTGTCGTGAACTGCTCGATCTAGTTAAAGTCTGTCCTTCCACACCCTGGCGACCTGGTCAGCAATGGAGCCTCTCTTGGTGATGAGTATTGAAGCCCTCCTAACCAGAGTACATCCTCTGGCTTTTTCACCCTCCATGCTATGTTCCAATCAAGAAATGGGATCTGACACCAATATTGAGTACAATATTGACTATATACCAACGAGCTTCCCCTCTGCCCGGCACTGTCCTATCAGTGGGCTAGGACTACCAAAGGTGTATTTGTATCATCAACAGCCAGGGGTGAAGTGCCCAAAGATTGGAGGGTGGCCAATGTTGTGCCATTATTTAAGGAAAGCTTCAGATAAATATCTGGGGATAGGGACTGGTGAGCAGAACAAGATGTTAGAGGGGATTCTGAGAGATAGGGTCTACAGGCATTTGGAGAGGCAAGGAATCATTTGGGATAGTCAGCATGGAAAAATCATGTCTCACGAATTTGATTGAGTTTTTTGAAGGAGTGACTGAAGCAGTTAGAGTCGTGGACGTATACAGCACGGAAACAGACCCTTCAGTCCAACAAGTCCATGCTGACCAGACATCTTACGTTAATCTAGTTCCAACTGCCAGCACCCTGCCCATATCCCTCTAAAACCTTCCTATCCATTTATCCATCCAGATGCCTTTTAATGATGTAACTGTACCAGTCTCCACCACTTCATCATTCTATATAAGCACCATCTTCTGCGTGAAAAAGTTGCCTCTTAGGCCCCTTTTAAATCTTTCCCCTCTCATCCTAAGTGTATGCCCTCTAGTTCTGGACTCTCCCACCCCAGGGAAAAGACCCTGTCTATTTACCCTATCCATACCCCTCGTGATTTTATAAACCTTGATGCTCCAAGGAAACAGCCCCAGCCTATTCAGCCTCTCTCTATAGTTCAAACCCTCCAACCCATTGAGGGCAGTGCGGAGACATTGTCTATATGGATTCTAGTAAGGCCTTTGACAAAGTAACACGTGGTAGTTGGTAAGTAAGGTTAAGTCTCATGGGATCCAAGGAGAACTAGCCAGTTGGCTATATGGATGGTTTGGATGAGAATTTAGGAGGTACGGTTAGTAAATTTGTGGATGACACCAGGTTTGGTGGACAGTGAAGAAATTTATCGGGAATACAATAAGATCTTGATCAATTGGGCCAGTGGGCTGAGGAATGGCAGATGGAGTTTAGTTTAGATAAATGCAAGGTGTTGGATTTTGGTAGGTCAAGACAGGGCAGGACTTATACAGACAATGTTAGGGCCCTGGGCAGTGTTATAGGACAAAGAGACCGTGGGGTGCAGCTCCTTAAAATCTGGAGTCACTTATATGGTGGTGAAGTAAGCCTTCAGCATGCTGACTTTCATTGCTCATGTGGGAGAACATACGGGCCCCGGCCTCCCCACGACATGGCCACAAAACAGACAACACAAAATGGCTGCACTTAGCCACTGAGCCTACCCACAATGCCTCAAATTGGCCAGACCAGCTGCCCCAGACATCTCACATACCTCAGGGCATGGCTCATCCAGCCCCCAGACCACGAGAATATACTTCTTCAGATTAACTGATAATGAGCCTCACACTCCACAATAGCCCGGCACCTCTGATGTCCTGAGGGCACAGCTGCTCCCAATGGGAGTCAAGCCTTCACAAAGGGTACCCAGATGAGGAGGCACCAAAGGGACTTTGCTTACCCCCTCAACAATCCAAACACATTGACACCAGGATGAAACCCACTAACACGTCCTCCAGCCAAGGGTCGGAATCTCCTGAGTTTATTAAGAAACTCATTGTCAGACACTGGATGCTTGAATCTTTTCAATGAATGAATTTTATTTCTCTTTGTTGATCAACTCCCACCATTGTCTCATAACGCACCCTTCCTTGTTGTAAGAGTATAAAACTCCACTGTATTTTCTGTTCGGGGAAGAAGCTGTGGTTCTTTCTGAACAGCCTGTCAGGGACTGTTTCAGTGGGGGTCAAGTCCCTTCCGTGATATCGCTGTTTGTTAAATAAATCCTTGTCAGTTTTCAGTTCGATCTGTGTGTTTGTGATCTCTGATTAACTGGGCTATGCTAAGTTGCCCATGGTGTTAGGTGAAGGGATAAATGTAGGGTTGCTCTTCGGAGGGTTGGTGTGCTCTTGTTGGGCCGAAGGGCCTGTTTCCACACTGTAAGTAATCTAATCTAAATTCTCCGACAGCTCAGAGCATTGAGTGTAGGAGTTGGGATGTCTTGTTGCAGCTCTACAAGACGTTGTTGAGGCCGTGTTTGGAGTACTGTATGCAGTTTTGGTCACTCTACAGTAGAGAGGATGTTATTAAACAGAGAGAGTGCAGAAAAATCTACTAGGATACTACCCGGACTGGATAAGGAGAAGTTGGATGGACCGGGACTGTTTTCCTGCTGGAGTGCAGGGGACTGAGGGTTGACCTTATCTCAGCCTATAATATCATGAGAGGAACAGGGAAGGTGGACAGGCAGAACTGGGTACTGCAGAGGCTGGAGATTAGAGTCAAGGTGAGAGTGGTGCTGGAAAAGCACAGCAGATCAAGCAGCATCTGAGGAGCAGGAGAACTGACTTTTTGGGCAAAAGCCCTTCATCAGGAATGAAATTCATTCTTGAGGTAGGGTAGATAGCCAACAACTTTTCCCCTTGGTAGGGGAGTCTACAACTAGATGGCCTAGGCTTAAGGTGAGAGGGTAGAGATACAAAAGGGTCCAGAGGGGCAGTTTTTTCACACAGATCGAGGTGAATGTCTGGAATGGGCTGCCGGAGATACTGATGGAGACAAGTACAATTTTGTTATGTAATGAATATTTAGACAGGAGCATGGATGGGATAGGTATGGAGGGATATGGACCAAGGGTAGCTGCATTGTGGAAACTGGGCATGTTGGCCAAAGGACCCCTTTCCATGCTGTAGGTCTCTGTGACTCCTGCAGTTCCTCTGACTATAATCCTACAATGGAAAGATATGCAGCGTTTCTGTGTTCCATCAGCTTTACAGCTCCTTATCTAACAAATTCTCAACTGTCAAAGTCTGCAACTAAGATCAAATAGGTCTAATTGACTTTTTTTTCTTTCAAAAATATACTTTATTCATAAATACTTTGATCTGTTCAACCGGACATGCCGTACATAAGTAAACATTCCATTTCTTTGCATACCGAAACAGAGTAATCATTCCTATTTACAGGTCGGTACGATTATATATTTAACTGAGGTGTCAGCAGAGCCCAAATGACTGCAAGGGCCCCCTGATCTTCTTTAGACAGGCAGATGTTACACGGTGGTCTTTCCCCACCGCGCCTTGGCAGCAGGTGTTCCAAGCTTCAGCGCGTCCCTCAACACATAGTCCTGGACCTTGGAATGTGCCAGTCTGCAACACTCAGTCGGGGTCAACTCCTTCAGCTGGAAGATCAGCAGGTTTCGGACCGCCCAGAGAGCGTCCTTCACCGAGTTGATGATCCTCCAGGCGCAGTTGATATTCGTCTCGGTGTGTGTCCTGGGGAACAGGCCGTAGAGCACGGAGTCCCGCGTCACGGCGCTGCTTGGGTGAACCTCGACAAATACCACTGCATTCCTCTCCAGACTTCCTCTGCATAGGCACATTCCAGAAGGAGGTGTGTGACAGTCTCGTCCCCCCCCCCCCCGCAGCCGCTTCGAGGGCAGCGTGCGGTGCGGCAGAGAGTCCGGGCGTGCATAAAGGATCTCACAGGTAGAGCCCTTCTCACCACCAGCCAAGCCATGTCTTGGTACTTGTTGGAAAGTTCTGGCGATGAGGCGTTCTGCCAAATGGCTTTGCCAGTCTGCTCAGGGAACCGCTCGATAGGATCCGCCCTCTCCTTTTCCCGAAGGGTCTCAAGGACACTACGTGCTGACCACTTCCTGATGGACTTGTGGTTAAAGGTGTTTTTCTTCATAAACTTCTCCACGAAGGACAGGTGATACAGAACGGTCCAACTACTCGGAGCATTCTGCGGCAGCGAGGCCAGGCCCATCCTTCGTAACACTGGGGACAGGTAGAACCTCAGTACGTAGTGACACTTTGTGTTTGCGTACTGAGGATCCACGCACAGTTTGATGCAGCCACACACAAAGGTGGCCTTCAGGGTGAGGGTGGCATTGGGTGTATTTTTTCCCCGAGTCCCTTCGGGCCCAGTCCATCTTTGATCTCCATATAAACTGGAAGATGGCCCGGGTGACTGCAGCGGCACAGGTTCTGGGAATAGGCCAGACCTGTGCCATGTATAACAGCAATGACAGTGCCTCACACCTGATGACCAGGTTTTTTTCCCGATCGTAGCTTCCATCTGCCCAGTTTCTGCCTCACTTTACTGATACGCTCCTCCCAAGACTTGGCGCACACCCCAGCCCCCCCAAACCAAATACCTAGCAACTTCAGGTGGTCGGTCCTGACAGTGAAGGGGATCGAGGATTGGTCGGCCCAGTTCCCGAAGAGCATAGCCTCGCTCTTGTCTCGGTTTACCTTGGCCCCTGAGACCCGTTCGAACTGGTCACGTATGCACATGAGTCTGTGCACGGACAGCGGATCTGACCAGAAAATAGCGATGTCATCTATATACAGGGAGGCATTAACCTGCAGCCCCTGCTGCCAGGTATAGTCACCCCTCTCAGGCTCGCATCCTTCCTGATGGACTCGGCAAATGGCTCTATGCAGCACACAAACAAGGCAGGAGAGCGCGGGCAGCCCTGCCTGACTCCAGATCTGACTGGGAAGCTATCTGATTCCCACCCATTGATTGAGACTGCACTGACCACGTTGGTGTAGAGCAGTCTGATCCAATTGCAGATTCCCTCCCCAAAGCCCATTTTGGAGAGAACATCTCCCATATACCTGTGTGATATCCTGTCAAAGGCTTTCTCCTGGTCCAGGCTGATCAGGTCCAGCCCTCTGTCCTGCACCTAGGTGACCGTATCCCTGAGGAGTGCGAGACTCTCAGCGATCTTCCTGCCCGGTACAGCACAGGTGTGGTCAGGGTG
The DNA here is from genome assembly GCF_020745735.1 of Hemiscyllium ocellatum. Classification (NCBI taxonomy): domain Eukaryota; kingdom Metazoa; phylum Chordata; class Chondrichthyes; order Orectolobiformes; family Hemiscylliidae; genus Hemiscyllium; species Hemiscyllium ocellatum. Next base: position 161,069,957 of record NC_083401.1, on the reverse strand, counting down.
CATCACCGACCCCAGAGCAGACCTGACCCTGTTGGCGAGTACTTTTGACAGAATTTTGTAATCCGCATTCAACAGTGAGATTGGTCTCCAATTTTTGAGTTCCTCCCTCTCCCCCTTCCGCTTATAGATGAGGGTAATGATGCCTTTCCTCATGGATTCACTCATGGTACCTGCCCGAAGCATACCCCTCCAGCAGGTCCTGGCTAATTGACATCAAAGGGTGCTATTTCTCAAGCATTGGATGTTCACTGTCTCTCAGTAAAACCCCATTTCACCCTTGGTGACCCCCAGGCCCTGTTGAATGTAATGCAGTTGCCATAGTCGTCTCTTTCGTTGATACTGTGACATCAGGTTTGCCATTTATGATCCCCAGCCATGAATCACGGCAAACCCCTTTTGAACCTGTTGTCTATTCCACTCACCTTGGGCATTCCACTCAGGCAGCAGGTTAAACTGTTCAGGCATACCGCAGCGTGGGAGCCCACGTGGACTACCATGTCTGAAATCATTATCCTACCTTTTCCAATCTATCTGCCTTCCTTATTAGATGTGACTGCAGAGGAAACATCATAATTGGCTTCAAACAGGAAAGACTGCCTTCCCAATATATTGCTGACCTCTTTGAAGTCAGGATCCAAGACTGGCCCTGATTTCTCAAAATATCCTATGTTCAGAAAATTCTGCTCATCGAGCCATTATGGAGAAAGAAGGCCATTGAGTCCTTGCTGGCTTCCTTGTGGAATCAGTTCTATTCCCAACGTCTACACCCGTAGCTTGGCAAATTTAGTTCCTTCAAGTGCTGTGCTGATCCAGTTTCCTTGTAAGTCATTGTCTCTGCTTCCAGCAGCAAGTTTCAGGCCATTATTATTTACTGGGTAAAACCTTCTTCCTCACAACCTTGTGTAAATCTTGCTGAAAAGTATAAATCCAAATTCCCTAGTCCTTCTGACTGTCAGCTAATGGGAACAGATATCCCTTTTAATCTCCTCTGCTCCATGGAGAACAGCTTCACTTTTCTGGCTAAAATACCTCAGCCTTGGAACCATTCTGACAAATATCGGCTACACTTTCTCAAGGACCTTCCCATTCAAGTATTGGATCCAATAAGCTGAATGTAGTCCTAACAGAGCTTTGTAAAGGTTCAGCCTAGCTTCTTGGCTTTTATATTCAGTAATTGTATAAGATCCAGGATCCTATACGCTTTGCAAACCATTGTCAATACGTCCTGGCACTTTCACAGGGACACCAGCGTTAGTTTGTTCCATTCCCAAGCAGCCCATGCGTCCACCTATTTTGAACAACGCGCTTTTCCCCTCTCTGTCATCCAGACAGCCTTCCACCACACCACTTCCATTCCCCGTTCCACTGCTCCCCTCCCCACCTCTCTAAACACAACAACAACAGGGTTCCCCTTGTCCTCATCTACCACCCTCCCCATCCAACGCATCATCCTTAAACACTTTTGCCAACTCCAACTAGACCCTACCACTAAGAACATTTTCCCCTCCCCACCACTCTCTGCCTTTCACAAGGATCGTTCCCTTCACCAATGCTTGGTTCACCCAATCTCCGCACAAACCTTCACCAACCCCGGGTACCTTCCCCTGCAAAGATACAAACCTGCTGGCACACCATCCCCTCCCCTCACCTCCATCCAGGACCACAAACCATCCTTCCAGGTCAGACAGTGGTTCACCTGCCCTCTCCTCCAACCTAGATTACTGCATCAGGTGCTCCCAATGTGGCCTTTTCTACATCGGGGAGACCAAACGTAAACTTAGGGAACAGTTCATCGAACATCTCAGCCAGGCCTGCAGGGTGCGACCAGGCCTCCCAGTCACCACCCATTTCAATTCCTCCAACCACTCCCTTTCCCACATGACCATCCTCGGCCTCCTCCATTGCCACAACAAACCCAACCGCAAATTGGAGGAACAACACCTCATCTTCCGCCTGGGCACCCTACAGCATGGAGGGCTCAACACTGAGTTCTCCAATTTCAAATAACCCCCCCTTCCCATCCCCTTCCCCCTCACTTCCATTCCTCTCACTGACCCACCAGTTCGTACCCTCTGTCTCCGCCTCTCCCCATCTCACCACCCTGCCCTCGCCTCCCCCTTTATTTGCAGCCCCCTTCCTCCCCACACACCCACCCCCAGTCCTGAAGAAGGGTTACACCCGAAACGTCGACGCCACCTCCTGATGCTGCCTGGCTTGCTGTGTTCTTCCAGCCTCCTGCTTGCCCACCTGTGCACACTTCAGCACTAGATGGTGAAGTCAGTTTGACCACTCTCTATCCATTCCCACATCACATCACCCTTCCCCATATTAAATTCCATTTTCCAGTTTTGAACACAACTGTTTTGAAAAATAACCAATTGCCGCAACTAGCTCCTTTTGTAACACTGACCCTCTTATTCTGTTAACCTCGACCTTGGTGACCTTTTGTAAGGTGCTATGTTAAGTGATTTCTTAACATTTATATTGAAAGCATCCATTTTGCACTCTCTTCATCAACCTTCTCAGTCAAAAATTGCAGTTGAATTTGTTAAACACAATCTGCCTGTGAAATTAATCCTCCTGCACTTTAAAAGTTCTAATTTACATATTTCTTGTCCTTTATTTAAACTAACCTTACCCCAGATGGTTTCCTATAGATACTCGGTCCACTTGAACCACCCCACCCCCCAGCTCGAGATGGACAGCAAAATTACTCGTCAACTAAGTTCTCCAAAACATAATTTCACAAATTCCCAGCCTACTTTTCTTTTTACCATTATTTCAATCAATATTTTGGTAATTAAAGTCCTCTATTTTTTTTTCCTGTTCTACGGTTATTGCATATCATTATGGATTTTCCCACAGATTTTGCTCTCTCTCATTTTTTTCCAAAGCTCCAGCATGTTCCCGTAGCTCTAACCAAATCCCTCAAAAACATTTTCTTCCTGTTATTACAATTGCTTCTCTGGAAAGGTCACTGAACCTGAAACATTTACTCTGATTCCTCCCCATCTGGATGCTGCCAGATCCACTGAGCTTTTCCAGCAATTTCTGTTCTTGTGTCTGATTTCTAGCATCTGCAGTTCCTTCAGTTTTTTTTATTAAAATGTCTTTCCCTGTTTTCCTCCATGTCTTTTCTGAACTTTGGATCAGTCAGAATTAAGATTCCAAGTCCTATCATGCTTTCCTACCTATCTGTTATTGCTACTCAGTCATATTGACTGTGCAGTAAATGTCATATACTTCAGTGCTGCAGAATATAGCTTCTATGGAGTATTATACTTGGGGAATTTGATGAGTGAGACAATTTTAAAAACTGACATCTTCCTAAAATTTTGTCAAGTTTCTTGTTAGTAATTTAATTTTACCATAACCTAATTAGGTTGTAAATTGCTCAATTGTAATAGTTAATTAATTCTATGGCTACTTAGAACTAGTAATTCTCATTAGCAGTGACTGTCCAGGGAAGTGTTACTTCTACAGAATGCTAAACTTGGAAATTTGGTGAAGGAGGGAATTCTACTATGTGGAAAGAAATGCTGTTCTGGTATTTTAGCACAAAACAAAGAAGGATTCGACTTTTAGTGGAAATCTTAATTTTTCTTGCATTTGTATATTTATGCCTTTTTAAAATACCTCATAAATAACCACACAAGAACAGAAACACAGGGATTCATAGAAAGACAGGTATGCTGTGCTTGTATTTACAAGAGTAGATCATTTATCCGAACATTTATTGATTAAAAAAAACGGACTCAAACAAAAACTACATCCTGAGATGTGCAATGACTATCCAAACTCTTCATTGAGAGAGTTGCTGTTAGGTGCAGTTGAAATTTTACTCTAATTTACTTTTTAAAAAATCTTTCATTCTTTTGTCAGTTTCATTTGAATTGATCAAGCATTTAGAACTCAAGATATTACTGTTTTATAGCAATCCTGCTAGTAATTTCCCTGTTACTTTTAACACGAGGCTGAAAAACTAAAATGAAAATTGAAATTGAGTTCTTTACAGAATCTGTGACAGGAAATCTTAAAACAAAGCTGTAATGATTTTCGAAGATTATTTTCTTTATTTCAGCTATTCCAGGACTTACCACAAGAGAGCAGCAGAAACTAAGAGTTGTATTTTCATAGCAGAGTGTAGGAAGTGAAATGTCTGAAATTCAACTGCTTTCCTTCCAGGGAGTGAAGGGACATGCTACATACTTCAGTTTGTACCTACTCTTTAGTCATTGCTACGTACACATCTCACACCAGAGGCTCCAAAGATTTCTTGCTGCATAGTGGTGGTCACCCTCTGGGAAATGGTGTCCTTTAAGAGGGTAAAATGGGTAAGCAGATTTTCTCCTCTGTAGAATGAAGAAAGTTGGCATTGATTAGATAGCTGGGTAGATAGACCAATCCTTCTGGCTAGGAAGGCATTGTAGTTGTGGCAAACCTAAGTTTTTATTATGACTACCGCATGCATAGCAGGTCATTAACTGCAGCCCACTCCATCACCAGATGTGTTGACCCCATTGTTTCCCCCAACCCCAACTCAGAATCCAGGGTGGCCTATTCTCTCTACATTTCTCTCACTTCAAACATTAATCACATATCTCTGTTTTCTGGTGTCATTCCCTTAAATGCAGTTACTCCATAGCCTCCAGGGGGCGTTGGACATCTGCTATTATTGCTGGATGGTTGGTCATGTTCTGGACACCCAGGTCTGAATCCTGCCATGGCAGATGATGGAATCAATACAACTCCGGAATGAAGAGTCGGTGGTGACCATGGATCCATTGCCGATTGTCAGAAAAACCCCATCTACTTGGAAGGGTTCAGAAAAGATTTACAAGGATGTTGCCACGGTTGGAGGGTTTGAGCTACAGGGAGAGGCTGAACAGGCTGGGGCTGTTTTCCCTGGAGTGTCGGAGGCTGAGGGGTGACCTTATAGAGGTTTACAAAATCATGAGGGGCATGGATAGGGGAGTCCAGAACTAGAGGGCATAGGTTTAAGGTGAGAGGGGAAAGATATAAAAAAGATCTAAAGGCAACCTTTTCACACAGAGGGTGGTACGTGTAGTGAATGAGCTGCCAGAGGAAGTGGTGGTGGCTGGTACAATTACAACATTTAAGAGGCGTTTGGATGGGTATATGAATAGGAAGGGTTTGGAGGGATATGGGCCGGGTGCTGGCAGGTGGGACTAGATTGGGTTGGGATATCTGGTCGGCATGGACGGGTTGGACCAAAGGGTCTGTTTCTGTGCTGTACATCTCTATGACTCTATGGTTCCCCTTTCGGGAAGGAAACGTCCATCCTTGCCTGGTGTGGCCTACATGAGACTCCAGACCTATAGCAATGTGGTTGATTCTTAACTACCCTGTGGGTGGTCAATAAATGCTGGCCTAACCAGCCCTGCAGTCATTCTGGGAATAAATATACAAGAAAACAGATAAGCAGCAAAGTGACAGGGGAAGCTGGAGTTGGAGATTTGCGCACGTTGTTCAGGACAATGTTTGTTCATCTCTAAATGTGTCAGTATTGCAGCTGAGCACCCACTGCTTGGCTGAGATGCCCCTCTTAAAACAGAACTACTCCTCTCAATGCTTCAAGTGCAGAGTAAGAAAACATTCCCAAGACTTGCTTGCTTCTCTGTTGACTTGCCAAGATGCTACAGTTGACAGGCAAAAAATGTTTACTTCAAAAACATCCAAAATCTATTTCCAGATCTTTCTGTCTCCTGCCTGGATTAATCAAAATTTATGGGTGTATACTCTCCTTCACCGAGAAAGGCATCAGCAGCGAGCCAGAACTTCAAGAGAGTCATTAAGGAAGAGGGGTTGGGAATGCTGAAGGTGGATAAGTCATGTGGTCTAGATGGACTACACCCCAGAGCCCTGAAGGATTAGCCGAAGAAATTGTGGAAGCGTTTGTGGTGATCTTGGGTCAGGGAAGGTCCCAGACAATGGCTCATGTGTCATCCTTGTTTAAGAAGGGAGGGAGGCAGAAGACAAGAAACTATAAGCCAGTTGTCCTGACCCAGGATGTTGGTAAGATTTCAGAGTCCATTATTGAGGATGAGATTGAGGAATACTTGTAAGTGAATGGGAAACTAGGGCTGGGTCAGCACAGCTTCACCGTTGGGAGGTCGTGCCCGACAAATCTGGTAGAATTCTCTGAGGAAGTAATGAGCAAGTTGGACAAAGGGATATGATCTGTTTGGATTTCCAGAGGGCCTTTGACAAAGTGCTGCACGGAAGTCTGCTCAGTAAGATAAGGTCCCAGGTGTTAGGGGCAAGGTACAGGTACTGATAGAGGATTGGCCGACTGGCAGAAGGCAGAGAGTGGGGAGAAAGGGGTCTTTTTCAGCATGGCATCGCATGGTTAGCGGAGGGGGGTCAATGTTCGGGCTATTATACGCTAACTATCTGGATGAAGATACTGAGGGCATTGTTGCTATGTTTGCTGATGTTACAAAGATAGCTGGAGGGACGGGTAGTGGGCATGAAGCAGAGAGGTTGCGAAAGGACTTGGAAATGTTCGGTGATTGGGCAGATGGAATGCAATGTGGGAAAATGTGACAGTGTGCACTTTGGACGTAAAAATAGAGGCACAAACTATTTTCTGAGTGTGGAAAGGCTTCAGAAATCTGAAGCACCAAAGGGACTTAAGAGAATCCTGAACCCATACTCCTGAAGGTAACATGCAGGTTCAGTTAGCATTTAGAAAAGGAAATGCAATGCTGGCATTAATTTCAAGAGGGGTAGAATCCAACAGCAGAGATGTACTGCTGAGGCTATATCAGGCTGTGGTCAGAGCACGTTTGGAACATGGTCTCTAGCCCCATGTCTAGGGAAGGATGTGTTGGCCTTGGAGGGGATCCAGAGGAAGTTCACAAGATTGAGGGGCTTGTCATATGAGGAATGGTTGAGAACTCCAGGTCTTTACTCAATGGAGTTTAGAAGGATGGGGGTGGGGGTTGATTAAACCTACAGAATACTGAGAGGTTGGAGTGAATTGGCCTGGAGAACATGTTTCCACTAGTGGGAAAGGCACTAGGATCCAAGGACACAGCCCCAGAGTGAAGGGATGACCCTCTAGAACTGAACTGAGGGCAAATTTCTTCAGAAGAAGTTTGGGGATGCTAAGTCATTAAGTGGAGTTAAGACAGAAAGAGATTGGTTCTTGATTAGTGAGGGGATCAAGGGATACAGGGACAAGGCTAGAAAATGAGAAACATATCAGTCATGATCAAATAGCAGAGAAGACTCGATGGGACGATTGGCCTAATTCTGTTCCTGCATGTTATAGCAGAACCTGAACACAGAACTGTGCTAATTGCCCCATGAGCTGAACTGATATAAAATAGATATTACAGCACAGAGCGAAAGTGATTTGCTGAGTTTGACCAAGTTATGAAACTGCTGTTGACTTCACCTTCTGAAATAGCTGGCAAACAAAAAAAAAACCTTGTGACACCAGTATTAGCTTTGATAATAATCCCAGTACTCCAGAGCGACTTGAGAATTTACCGAAATGTACCAATGACTGTCCAATGACATTCTGATTATGAGTGACTATGAAATCGAAACTCACCATCATTAAGCCTAAGCCACTGTCTGTTCCTGAAACCAAGGCTGAGACGCCTCAAGTGAGGAGCTGCTGTCATGTTGATGTGATTAAGAGGCTGGTTCTTGAGCAGCACATCTTTAGGTTCATGGTCTGTGAGAGAGTGTGATTCAGAGTGCAGGATTTTCCTCTTGCTTCTCAGTTGCCCCTCTGACTCCTCGTTAAAGTGCAACTCAAAATGTGTGCAACTCCATGGGCAAGTTACTGGCTTTTTGAATGATTGATAGCAAGGTCCTTAAGGTATTTAATGTCAACGCTGCTATCTCTCAAAAAGAGATTTACAGTGTCTTTATAGAGCATTCTTTACCTTTCAGGCACACTAAACATTGATCAGTGAGTCAAAGTGTTTAGTGAGTCAAATTGAATGATTTGTTTTGCCTGAACGATTATGTTTTTAAGAATGGCACTCGCATTTATTCAATAGTCTGCCTATGTCATCTGGAGTACACGACAGAGGCGTTATTGAGATATCGTGGAATGTATCTAGCAACTTATGTCCTGCTGATACAGAAGTCCCGATGGCACTGCGGTAGAGGACTCTGGGGATGACTTTGGTTCTGTTTATGAGGACTTTGGTCATTGTTGAGGTCCTTGTTAAATATTCACTGACACAGTTTGTAGACTGACGTGGCTGAACTAGAATGCGCTGAAAGATGTCTAAAATATTATTTTTGGAATTTGGGATTGTTTTGTAAAGAGAGGAATATGGATGTTGATTAGTGCTGTGTAGTTTTGTTTAAAAAAAAATCAGTCATTCTGAAACAGTGACCAAAATGCACCATTTCCTAAAAGACATGAGACATCTGGGACAGCCCTGGAGTGTTAATGTAGTGAGATGTCTTTACTCTTGGGTTTAGGACAAGTAGGGTAAACACATGAAGTCATTAGTTTTATTTTCAGTTCAGTTTGAAAAAAAATCAACAGGGTTTGATTTGAGTGCTGACAGAATTTCTCTGCTGAAGGGAATGTTTTAGTTCAGGGGAAATCAGTCACTGCTGCACCAGCATTTTCCTTCTTATCTGTGAATTGTCTAAGCCAGGAGAGTTTGGAGTAGAAATCTTTAGATTGTTTTAATTGAAAAAAAATCAGCCATCAGAATTATGAAAGGTCAGGCCATCAGACTTGAAGAGGAATTGTTAAATTGTCTTCAAGAAAGTAAAATTGGAGGGAGTTAAGTCGAAATTTGGAGTTGAGGTAGGAGGAACATTTCTTTGGAGTTGAGGTTCTGTGATGGAATGTATTGAACAAGATGAAAGATCGTTTTAATGTTGGTGTTCAGATCTTCCTAACCGTGCTATGTCTGTGGAGCTTGGTTTGTTTGTTTTCATTTTTGTATGATAAGCTGATGTCCCGCTGTCAAAGAACATCAGCAGCCTCATGCGAATGTGTTACCAGCCAACATGTTCACAGTGACAGTAACAAACTAAAATCTGATCTGTGAAGCCAGAGTTCATTCGGGAATCTGACTTGCTTAGTAACCCCAGCTGAGATCATTATAGGTGTTAGCTCACCTTGCAGTGGGGGCCTTTTGAGAGACGGCTGTCAAGACATCAGAACTGCTCAACGTATTCTCAAATCTCTCATCAACAGATATATATATATATATATATATATATATATATACACACACACACACATACATATACGGAATATTTCGCTAACCAGGTCAGGTTGATATTTGAGTTTAGTTTTGGCAACATTAAAGGGGAGACTGAATTGTTTGGATGCACACATTGAAGACATAGAAAGGCTTGGAAACATGAGCAATGGTAATACAGTCATCTGCAAACTGTAGGTCATTTCAGTGGATTATTGTCAGTTTAGTTTTGGTTTGGGACAACTAGAGGATCCTTCTGGGCAGGCTGTGTTCTGAACCTGGGGCTTTCATTCATTGTTTTTATTTACACTTTTGCTCTCCTTCTGTTTTCTAAAAGCCTTTTTACGGCTGGTTAATCATCAGTTTTGGCAAAGCAAACGAGAGCAGGTCATGACAGTATGTAGGGAGTGTCCTGATGGTCGGAGGTGGGTGAGGACGCAGCTCCTCCCAGTGATTGGGGGAAACAGCAGCAGCAGCAGAAGGACGCAGCTCCTCCTGGAGTTGTCGGACCACCTGTGGCGATGGTCCTCCAGTGATTGGAGGCGGTTGGAGCCAGAATGTGGCTCCTCCCCACAAACAATGCAAGATCTGCCGTCTCGTGGTTCGTGGCTGGTCCTGGGTACCTGCCTCGATGATTCCAAACACCTTTATGGTTATAAGACTCAGACCTCAAATACTGGACTTTTTTCTTATCTTTTGGTTTCCTTTTATTTTTGGTGTTTTTTTTGTTAAATTCTACTTCTGTAACCAAAATGGCGCTGGAGAATGGTGACTTTGTACACTTTCCAATGTACATATGTATTCCTCGGCTGGATACATCAGACAAAAAAAATCCAGTTTAAAAATACTCTTTAAAAATGGGCCTGGTCTTTGCCTTGAAAATCAGTTGCCTGGTAAATTGTCAGGTAACTCATAGCATAGCCGTGCTTAACACCAGTCTGAGTGTTGTTTCATATCTCCCACTCAAGGCCATTCAACTCATATCACCATGAAACCCTTGCAGGATTGTGATGAAGTTTCTTCAACATCTCATTCTCTGGAGCTCAATGTGTATCAACTCACTATTTCCTCAGTCAAGTGCCATGGTCAGAATAGTGTAGAGTGCCTGGAGTGGCTATTGACATATCTCTTCACTTGGTCTAGCAACGGTTGCTCATGTTCGAGGTTCGTTTGGAAGGTCAATAGACCTTCCAAATATGTCTCTCCCAGGATTGCCTCGACTGCAGTGAATAGGTGATTCCAGATGCAGGTCTGGACTTGATTTTGCATTTACAAGAGGAAATACCTGATGGTGTCACAACATGTCTGATGTTCCTTCTGGAAGATTGTACATTTTTGGCATTTCTGATGCCGAGGGGCAGAAGAGTGTGTTTCCTTTTCCTCAAGTTCGCACGTTGAATGCATGTAGTCCTGATGAGAGTTAAAGCTCAAAGTGTGTTGCTGGAAAAGCGCAGCAGGTCAGACAGCATCCAAGGAACAGGAAATTCGACGTTTCGGGCATAAGCCCTTCATCAGATTCCTGATGAAGGGCTTATGCCCGAAACGTCGAATCTCCTGTTCCTTGGATGCTGTCTGACCTGCTGCACTTTTCCAGCAACACACTTTCAGCTCTGATCTCCAGCATCTGCAGTCCTCACTTTCTCCTCGGAGAGTTAAAGCTCATCAGCTTTGAAGACCTTTAGCTGGAATACCATCAGACCACCAGAGTGATTGTTTTTCACCAGCTAGCTTTCATGTTGCAGCTCTCCCACCAATGGTAGTCCACTATGGATTCTACCTTAGGAAATTTAGGGAATGTCTAGAATGTATCAGCTGCCACTATGGATTCATGGTTGAGAAATTATTCCAAATACTCTTTCCAGTGTTGACTGATGATATCGTCATCCTTTAAAAAAGAGATGGTGACCATGATATGGAGATGCCGGTGTTGGACTGGGGTGGACAAAGTTAACAATCACACAACACCAGGTTATCGTCAATAGGTTTTTTTTTTGGAAATGCAAGTTTTTGGAGCAGTGTTCCATCGTCTGGTAGCTTGCTGATGAAGGAGCAGCACTCCGAAAGCTGGTACTTCCAAAAAAACCTGTTGGATAACCTGGTATTGTGCGATTTTTAACTTGAACAAAATGGACAACGTCCTGTGAGTGAAGGGTTTTTAAAAATTATCTTGAACGTTGGCTTAGTATTAGGAGGCAGAAGGTGATGCTTAAAGATTGATTTTGTGACTGGAAGTCTGTGTTAAGTGACATAGCTCAGGGACTGGTGCTGAGTCCCTGGCTGTGTACATTAACAGTTATGAGCAGTAAGTTATGATAACCGGTGGTTTGGTAAACAGCTAGACGGAAAGCCTTACACTACAGGATTATATAGATGGACAGGTCAGGTTAGCAGACCAGTGGCAAGTGAAATTTAATCCTGAGACACATGATATGATCCATTTTGAGTGGACTAACGAGGCAAGGGGGTACATGAAGAAAGGGAAGACCCTAGGTAGGATAGAAAATCCGAGGGACCGTGGTGTGGACGTCCATAGATCCGTGAAGGTAACATGACAGGCAGATAGGATGGTTAAGTTGGATACTAGCCTTTTTAGCTGAGGGGTAGAGTAAGGAATTTATGTTGGAGTTGTATAAGGTGTCAGTTAGACCATAGCTGGAATACTGTTTGCAGTTCTGGTCGCTGTACTACGGCAAGGATGTGATTGGACAACAGAGAGTGCAGAGGAGATTCACCTGGGTCTTGTCTGGGCTGGGAAACGAGATAGGCATTGGTTCTTTTCCCTGGAGCAGAGATGGCTGAGGGAATACCTGGTTGAGATGGGTACAATAATCGGGAATAGTTCAGGTAGAGGGCTAGTAACCAAGGGGCATAGACTTAAGGAAAGGGCTGGAGGTTTTGACATGTTTTGGGGAAAACCTGTTTCACCCAGAGGCTGGGGGTGTGTGAGACTCACTGCCTGAAGAGGTGATCGAGGTGGTAAGCCTCCCAGCAGTTAAGTATTTATCTGAACACTTTGAATCATCATTGCATACAAGATGACAGACCGAGTGCTGTGAAAAGGAATTAGATTGTGATTGGTGACTGACACACAGACGAGATGAATTGCAGTACCTCTCTCCATGCTGTAAAATCCTCTGCCCTTTGGTCCATATATCTAAAGCTGCTCCACATCTCTGACTAGCCTCATATTTTAATATACACAGACACATGAACTCTGACCACTGCTGCTGCCAGACCTACCGAATATTTCCAGACGCTCTCCTTCAAATCATGCTCATTTATTACCACGAGAAATGATTTTGTTCTTGTTTTATCATTCTTGCCAAATGTCTGCAAATGTCCAAGTCAGCATATCCTCAAACATCCCGGACTATCGGAATCTATTTAACAAATCCAGACAAACCACAAAGACACTTTTACCGGAGCCAGACAATTGCAGGGAGACAGGATTGTCAGTGTTCACAGAATTACAGCGGATGATCTTGTTAATTTTAATCGTTGTATGCTTATACCGTACAATGTAATGAGACTGCCTTAAAAGGCAAAGACAGAAATATGTTTGTCCTGTGTAACAAATTATGTTTTCAGCTCATTCATGTAGTCAGAACACACATACCCAGTCAGCAGTTTTTACTAAATCTTTAGCCCTTGACCGTTTAACCTATGCAGTAACCCTTTGCAAAAAATATAATCTAAAACTGTCATTAAACACCCTTATCATCACCATCAGCTGTCAGATAAGAAAATGAGATATATTCTTGCTTCCAGCTGTGATATCTTTGTCAGGAGTAGCACACAAGAAATAGGAGCAGGAGTAGACCATGTGGTTGGTCGAGTCTGACCCACCATGCTGATCTTGGACTTCAACTCCATCATCCTGCCTCCTCCCACACATCCTGATTCTCTGAGACATCAAAACCCGGTCTTATGTTTACTGATGGAGCACCCATACCCACCGCAGATGGAAATCCCAAACATTCCCAAGCTTGAGGTGAAGTACTTTCTCAGTTCTAAATAATTAGCTTCTTAGCCTGAGAGCAGTGCCCTCAACGTTTTATATTCCCCGATCAAGGGAAGCAAACTCTTGGGGTCTAGTTTATGTAGACCTTTCCAAATTTTGAGTCTCAGAGAGATTGCCTCTCAGTTTTCTAAAATCCAGACAACATTGGCTGAATTTACTTAGCCTACCATTATAGGTCAACTCACTCAGCCCAAGGCCCAACATAATGAGCGTTGAGTGTACCTTCTCTCACGCAAATGTAACCTTCTACAAACGTGGAGACCAGAACGGTACAGAGTACTCGGGGCGTGGTCTCACCAAAACACAATTTTAGTGAGACTTCTTTAGCGTTCGCTTCTGAATTCCAAATGACATCAATGATATCAAAAGTAAAAGTAAAATTATTGCACGGTCAGAAAGGACAGGTCCCACCTGGAATGAGACACAGCTTGGGTGAGTACAAAGCTTGGGGAATATGCAGACCGTGTGGGAATTCGGTGCAGAGGGTAAGAGATTTTTTTTTTTGCCTGCTTTGTTTCAGCTTGTAGCTTGTAAGATTTTTTTCTTAACAGGATAAATTGATCAGAATCGGGGGCCCAACGCAAAACTGACATCGCAGGTAAACTGTAAGTTCATTGGTTGGTGATAGCTATTAATTTGATCGTCTGTTATACATTACCTTTACACTGAAGGGGAACGGGGAAGTATGTCCAGGTTACAAGCTTTAAGGCCAGTGGGAAATTCTTAAAAATCAAGTTTAGAATTAGAGTTGTATGGCCAGGCAAGGTGTCTCACCTGCATGATATTGGTCCTGGCAGAGCCCAAAGTGGGTCATATTGCCCACAGCTGTAGCTAGGGTTGGTTGCTTGAAGAATACAGGCTCAGCATTGACCAGCGAACCCTGAGTTTCAAACACTGCCAAAAATCAGAGAAGGGAAGGGGTTCCTGGGCACTGTGTTTCAGGAGGCAGCCACGCAGCTTTGACTAGTAATCTCAAACTTGGTCAGTGGTCAGGGACAGGGTGGGGAGGGGGGAGGGGGGAGGAGGTGGTGACAATGAGGAGGGCGGGCTGAAAGAGAACCAGCCCGTGTCTAACAAGTTTAAGATTCTTATTGTGTGTGTGTGTGTGGATGAGAGTGGGAAGGATGAACAAACTTATCAGAGCACAATAGTGGAGGCAGCCATTCAGGAGAGGGGAGAAAATAAACCCCCGTCATTGGAATTGGGGATAATATACTCAGGAGAAAAGATTCTTTTCTCTGTGACAAAGGTTAAGAGTGCTGAAGGCTGTGTTTCTTGCCTGGTGTCTGGGTTCAGGATATTTCATCTGGGGAAAGGGTCACATGCTGAATTTCCTTAGCCTTTTGAGTACAGAGAGGTGTTGATATGCTTTCTTAACTGTAGCATCAATGTGGGTAGACCACGACAGGTTGTTAGTGATCTTTACTCCTAGGAAGCTCTCCACCACCTCCACATCAGGACCATTGATAGAGACATGGGCATGTCCTCCACTCTGCTTCCTGAGACTGATGACCAGCTCCTTCATTTTGCTGAGGTTGGGGGAGAGGTCATTGTTTTTATGACACACCACTAAGCTGTCTATCTCCTTCCTGCCCCCTGTCCCGTCATTGTTTGAGGTCTATGGTGGCATTATCAGCAACTTTGTAAATGGAGTTTGAGCTGAATTTGGTCCCACAGCCATGAGTGTATCAGGAGTGGAGTGAGAGGCTGAGTACGCAGCCCTTGCGTGGCACCGGTGTTCAGGATTATTGGGGAGGAGATGTCTGAGAAACTCGGTGAGAGACAAAAAAACCCCGCAGAATCCAAAGTAGACAAGCAGGAGGCTGCAAGAACACAGCAGGCCAGGAGGTGGAGAAGTCAATGTTTCGGGACTAGATATGGGGTTGGGGGGAACTACAGGTAAAGAGAGGGGGGTGAGGTGGGGTGCAGAGAGCAGCAGAATAGTGAGGTGGTGATAGGTGGACACAGGTAGTGGGTACAATCTGGTTGGGTTGATGGGAGGGATGAAACTGGTAGGTAGGTGGAATGGAAGGGAGGAGGTGGGGCTAGAAGGGGAACCAGGGACGTGGATATTTGAAATTAGGGAACTCAATATCAAGTCCTGTGGGCTGCCACGGCAGAAGCTAAGATGTTGTTCCTCCAAATTATGGTCTGATTCACTGCGGCCAAGGAGGAGGCTGAGGATGGACATGTTGGAGGGAGAGTGGGAGGGGGAATTGAACTGGGGAGTGACAGAGATCAGGCTGGCCATTTCAGGCCTGGTGAAGATGTTCAGTGAAACAATCACCTAGTTTATGTTTAGTCTCACTAATGTAGAGTAGACCACATTGGGAGCACTGGATACAGTAGACTAGGTTGGAGGAGATGCAGGTGGACCTCTGTCTCACCCAGAAGAACTGTTTGGGGCCCTGGATGGAGGTGAGGGAGGTGGTGCTCAGGCAGGTGTTGCTTGTTTTTCAGTTACAGGGGAAAGTACTGAGGGGGCTGGAAGGGGTTGGTGGGGAGTATGGCACAAACCAAGGACCGGTCCTTGCTGGATGCAGAGATGGGTGGGGAGGGGAAGGTGTTCTGAGTGGTGGGGGTCCAAGTGGAGCTGTGGGAGTGTTTGAGGATGATACATTGGATGCAGAGGCTGGTAAGGTGGGAAGTCAGGACAAGGGGGACCATTTCCTGATTATGTTTGGAGGGGTGGTCGAGGGGGGGGAAGGCTTAGTGCTGTGGAGCGGGGAATAGAGGAGGTGTGGTGAAAAACTGTCTGGATCACAGTGGGGGGGGGGGGAACATTGTTTGAAAAAGAACATCTGGGATGCTGGGAGTGGTAAGTCTCCTTTCCAGAGTACAACAGAGACGGAGGAATTTGGAAAACAGGATGGGATTATTGCAGGATACAGGGCAGGAGGAGGTGTAGTCAGGGCGGCACGGTGGCACAGTGGTTAGCACTGCTGCCTCACAGCACCAGAGACCCAGGTTCAATTCCCGACTCAGGCGACTGACTGTGTGGAGTTTGCACGTTCTCCCCGTGTCTGCGTGGGTTTCCTCCGGGTGCTCCGGTTTCCTCCCACAGTCCAAAGATGTGCGGGTCAGGTGAATTGGCCATGCTAAATTGCCCGTAGTGTTAGGTGAAGGGGTAAATGTAGGGGAATGGGTCTGGGTGGGTTGCTCTTCGGAGGGTCGGTGTGGACTTGTGGGCCGAAGGGCCTGTTTCCACACTGTAAGTAATCTAATTTAATCTAGTCCAGGTGGCTATGGGAGGCTGTGGGTTTATAATAAATGTCAGTCTGTAAACTGTCACTGGAGATGGACACAGAGAGGTCGTGAAAGGGGAGGGAGGTGTCCGATATAGACCAAGTGAAGTTGTTAGCAAAGTCCATGAACTGCTCCAGTTCAGCCTGGGTGCAGGATATAGTTATCGATGTAACAGTGGAAGAGTTGGGAAACAGCACTGGTGTATGTACTGGAAGATGGACTGTTCAACATAACCAACAAAGAGGCAGGCATAGCTAGGGGCCTGCCCATGACAACCCCCTGGACTTGGAGAAAGTGGGAAGAAAACTCATTGTGGGGAAGGGCTAATTTGGGGGGGTGGGGGTGGGGGTGGGGGAGGGTAATGGTGGAGGGGGACTGGATGGCTCTGTTGGAGAGGAAGAAACTGAGGGCTTTCAGGCCATCATTATGGGGAATAGACGGGTATAGGAATGGACATCCATAATGGAAGTGAACCACTGGGGGCCTGAGAACTGGATGTTTCTGAAGAGATGACGGGCATGGTTAGTGTCCGGGATGTAGGTGGGAAGTGCCCGGATTAAGGGGAAGAGAATGGAGTTGAGCTCGGAATACATTAGTTCAGGGTGGCAGGAGCATGCAGAGATGATGGGTCAGCTGGGGTAGTTGGTCCCTTGGATCTTGGGAGAAGGTAGAACTGGGCAGTGCAGGGCTGGAGGCGATGTGATCATGGGCCATGTGGGAGATGGTGGCCGGATGGGTCATGGCAGCGTTGTGGTCAAGGGGGAGGTGGACATGGTGTCCGAGAGCTGGCGTTCGGTCTGTGTGACATAGAGGTCTGTCCTCCCGACTACCACCATCCTGCTTTTGTCAGCAGGTCGGATGGTGAGACAGTGAATGGGGTGCTGCACGTTCGGAGGGAGTGAGGTTGGAGTGGGTGGGTGGGGGGGAGGGTGAAGAAATCAAGGTGGCTGATGTTGCATTGGCAGTCAGCAATAAAGGGGTCCATGGCTAAGAGGCCAGGAGGGGGTGTCCAAGTGGAAGAGACAGGGCTCCTCAGAGGATGGTGGATATCTTTATCAAAGAAGAAGATGTGTAGGTGGTGGACGAAGAGCTCCATGTCATGGCGGGTATGAGGTGGGGGTGGGTATGAGGTGGGAGAGGGGTTTACAGGGGAACGAATGTGAGCCCTTCACCGAGGACAGACCGTTCGGCCTCAGAGTGTTTGAGGTTGGGGGATGGTGAATGTACGGCAAGGCCCAAGGGTGAGGTTTGGTGGGGAGGGCGTCTTGACGCAGCTAAAGAAGGGGAGGGGGAAAATGCGACAACATGCGAAGGGTGATGGTTGGACATGGTTTTGTGGGAGCAGGCAGTAGGGGGAGAGAAAGTAGAGTGGGAGGATAGTGGGCTGGGGAGCGGGATGGAGGATTGGATATTGGGAGGAGTGTGGGGGAGGAGAGGTAGGGAGGAGGAGTACGGTGTATTGTGGGGGTGGACAGGTGAGGAGGGAGAGGTGTGGTGGCCAGCTGCAGGTGGTCAGTAGGACCCAGGAGTGCCCCTGGCGATGGAGTCCGTGTGTTGGTTGGAGAGCAGATGGAGTCTGGAGTGGAGGGGGATGTTGCAGGGAAGTTGAGGCAGGTTCTAATTCTCTCGTCGGCTCAGTCCAGGGCAGGGTTTGAGGAGTTGTCCAGCGCAGAGACGGAGGTGAGTTCCTGTGGGTCCCGCTCGATGGTTGGGGAGGATGGGATGTAGAACTGGATGCGGCATCTGGACTGGAAGTGGCGTGAGACTGAGGATCCCGGTGTTGGCTGCATGTGTGTAATGGTGGTATCAGTGTGGGGGTGGTGCAGCATGTGTG
Organism: Hemiscyllium ocellatum; assembly: GCF_020745735.1. Taxonomy (NCBI): domain Eukaryota; kingdom Metazoa; phylum Chordata; class Chondrichthyes; order Orectolobiformes; family Hemiscylliidae; genus Hemiscyllium; species Hemiscyllium ocellatum. The sequence continues at coordinate 161,051,644 of NC_083401.1, read as the reverse complement.
TAATGGTGGTATCAGTGTGGGGGTGGTGCAGTATGTGTGTAATGGCGGTATCAGTGTGGGGGTGGTGCAGCATGTGTGTGATGGTGGTATCAGTGTGGGGGTGGTGCAGTATGTGTGTAATTGCGGTATCAGTGTGGGGGTGGTGCAGTATGTGTGTAATGGTGGTATCAGTGTGGGGGTGGTGCAGTATGTGTGTGATAGTGGTATCAGTGTGGGGATGGTGCAGTATGTGTGTGATGGCGGTATCAGTGTGGGGGTGGTGCAGTATGTGTGTGATGGCGGTATCAGTGTGGGGGTGGTGCAGTATGTGTGTGATGGTGGTATCAGTGTGGGGGTGGTGCAGCATGTGTGTAATGGCGGTATCAGTGTGGGGGTGGTGCAGTATGTGTGTGATGGCGGTATCAGTGTGGGGGTGGTGCAGTATGTGTGTAATGGTGGTATCAGTGTGGGGGTGGTGCAGTATGTGTGTGATGGCGGTATCAGTGTGGGGGTGGTGCAGTATGTGTGTGATGGCGGTATCAGTGTGGGGGTGGTGCAGTATGTGTATAATGGTGGTATCAGTGTGGGGGTGGTGCAGCATGTGTGTAATGGCGGTATCAGTGTGGGGGTGGTGCAGTATGTGTGTGATAGTGGTATCAGTGTGGGGATGGTGCATGTTTGTGTGTAATGGCGGTATCAGTGTGGGGGTGGTGCAGTATGTGTGTAATGGCGGTATCAGTGTGGGGGTGGTGCAGTATGTGTGTAATGGCGGTAGCAGGGTCGGGGTGGTGCAGTATGTGTGTGATGGCGGTATCAGTGTGGGGGTGGTGCAGTATGTGAGTTATGGCGGTATCAGTGTGGGGGTGGTGCAGTATGTGTGTGATGGTAGTATCAGTGTGGGGGTGGTGCAGTATGTGTGTGATGGCGGTATCAGTGTGGGGGTGGTGCAGTATGTGTGTGATGGCGGTATCAGTGTGGGGGTGGTGCAGCATGTGTGTGATGGTGGTATCAGTGTGGGGGTGGTGCAGTATGTGTGTGATGGCGGTATCAGTGTGGGGGTGTTGCAGTATGTGTGTGATGGCGGTATCAGTGTGGGGGTGGTGCAGTATGTGTGTGATGGCGGTATCAGTGTGGGGGTGTTGCAGTATGTGTGTGATGGCGGTATCAGTGTGGGGGTGGTGCAGTATGTGTGTGATGGCGGTATCAGTGTGGGGGTGGTGCAGTATGTGTGTGATGGCGGTATCAGTGTGGGGGTGTTGCAGTATGTGTGTGATGGCGGTATCAGTGTGGGGGTGGTGCAGTATGTGTGTAATTGCGGTATCAGTGTGGGGGTGGTGCAGTATGTGTGTGATGGTGGTATCAGTGTGGGGGTGGTGCAGTATGTGTGTGATGGCGGTATCAGTGTGGGGGTGGTGCAGCATGTGTGTAATGGCGGTATCAGTGTGGGGGTGGTGCAGCATGTGTGTGATGGTGGTATCAGTGTGGGGGTGGTGCAGTATGTGTGTGATGGCGGTATCAGTGTGGGGGTGGTGCAGTATGTGTGTGATGGTGGTATCAGTGTGGGGGTGGTGCAGTATGTGTGTGATGGCGGTATCAGTGTGGGGGTGGTGCAGTATGTGTGTGATGGCGGTATCAGTGTGGGGGTGGTGCAGTATGTGTGTGATGGTGGTATCAGTGTGGGGGTGGTGCAGTATGTGTGTGATGGCGGTATCAGTGTGGGGGTGGTGCAGCATGTGTGTGATGGTGGTATCAGTGTGGGGGTGGTGCAGTATGTGTGTGATGGTGGTATCAGTGTGGGGGTGGTGCAGTATGTGTGTAATTGCGGTATCAGTGTGGGGGTGGTGCAGTATGTGTGTGATGGTGGTATCAGTGTGGGGGTGGTGCAGCATGTGTGTGATGGTGGTATCAGTGTGGGGGTGGTGCAGTATGTGTGTGATGGCGGTATCAGTGTGGTGGTGGTGCAGTATGTGTGTGATGGCGGTATCAGTGTGGGGGTGGTGCAGTATGTGTGTGATGGTGGTATCAGTGTGGGGGTGGTGCAGTATGTGTGTGATGGCGGTATCAGTGTGGGGGTGGTGCAGTATGTGTGTGATGGTGGTATCAGTGTGGGGGTGGTGCAGCATGTGTGTGATGGTGGTATCAGTGTGGGGGTGGTGCAGTATGTGTGTGATGGCGGTATCAGTGTGGGGGTGGTGCAGTATGTGTGTGATGGTGGTATCAGTGTGGGGGGGGTGCAGCATGTGTGTGATGGCGGTATCAGTGTGGGGGTGGTGCAGTATGTGTGTGATGGTGGTATCAGTGTGGGGGTGGTGCAGTATGTGTGTGATGGCGGTATCAGTGTGGGGGTGGTGCAGCATGTGTGTAATGGCGGTATCAGTGTGGGGGTGGTGCAGCATGTGTGTGATGGTGGTATCAGTGTGGGGGTGGTGCAGTATGTGTGTGATGGCGGTATCAGTGTGGGGGTGGTGCAGTATGTGTGTGATGGCGGTATCAGTGTGGGGGTGGTGCAGTATGTGTGTGATGGTGGTATCAGTGTGGGGGTGGTGCAGTATGTGTGTGATGGCGGTATCAGTGTGGGGGTGGTGCAGTATGTGTGTGATGGCGGTATCAGTGTGGGGGTGGTGCAGTATGTGTGTGATGGTGGTATCAGTGTGGGGGTGGTGCAGTATGTGTGTGATGGCGGTATCAGTGTGGGGGTGGTGCAGCATGTGTGTGATGGTGGTATCAGTGTGGGGGTGGTGCAGTATGTGTGTGATGGTGGTATCAGTGTGGGGGTGGTGCAGTATGTGTGTAATTGCGGTATCAGTGTGGGGGTGGTGCAGTATGTGTGTGATGGTGGTATCAGTGTGGGGGTGGTGCAGCATGTGTGTGATGGTGGTATCAGTGTGGGGGTGGTGCAGTATGTGTGTGATGGTGGTATCAGTGTGGTGGTGGTGCAGTATGTGTGTGATGGCGGTATCAGTGTGGGGGTGGTGCAGTATGTGTGTGATGGTGGTATCAGTGTGGGGGTGGTGCAGTATGTGTGTGATGGCGGTATCAGTGTGGGGGTGGTGCAGTATGTGTGTGATGGTGGTATCAGTGTGGGGGTGGTGCAGCATGTGTGTGATGGTGGTATCAGTGTGGGGGTGGTGCAGCATGTGTGTGATGGTGGTATCAGTGTGGGGGTGGTGCAGTATGTGTGTAATGGTGGTATCAGTGTGGTGGTGGTGCAGTATGTGTCTGATGGTGGTATCAGTGTCGGGGTGGTGCAGCATGTGTGTGATGGTGGTATCAGTGTGGGGGTGGTGCAGTATGTGTGTGATGGCGGTATCAGTGTTGGGGTGGAGCAGTATGTGTGTAATGGCGGTATCAGTGTGGGGGTGGTGCAGTATCCTACATCAAGGCTGAAATGGAGCAGTTCATCGACTTCACTAAAAACTACCATCCTGCCTCCAAATTCACTCGGTCAGCTTGGCCTACTTCCTCCTCTTTCTTCACGTCTCCCTATCCATCTCTGGGGACAGTTTACAGACTGACATTTTCTATAAACCTACAGACTCCGATAGCTACCTGGACTACGCCTCCTCCCACCTTGCATCCTGCAAGCATTCCTTCCTGTTTTTCCCGATCCCTCGGTAACCATCATATCTGCTCTGGTGAGGAGATGTTCCACTTCCATGCATTCCAGACGTTCTATTATTTCAAACAACGTCACCCAGACAGCGCTCCACCACACCTCCTCCATAGCCTGCTTCACCGCTCTTAACCCCCTCAAACACAGTCACAATATCACCTCCCTTGTCCTCACTTTCCACTGTACTCCGCTTGTCTCCCCACCCCACCCTTCCGCCTTTATCGCCAGCTCCCTCTACCACCCCTTCTAGACCTGAAAAAGGAGTAGTACCTGAAACTTCTCCACCTCATGATGTTCTTCCAGCCTCCTGTTTATAGAGTCACGGAGATGTCCAGCATGGAAACAGACCCTTCGGTCCAACCCATCCATACCGACTAGATATCCCAACCCAATCTAGTCCCACCTGCCAGCACCCGGCCCATATCCCTCCAAACCCTTCCTATTCATATACCCATCCAAATGCCTCTTAAATGCTGTAATTGTACCAGCCTCCTTCACATCCTTTGGCAGCTCATTCCATACACGTACCACCCTCTGTGTGAAAACGTTGCCCCTTAAATCTTTTATACTTTTCCCCCCACTCTGTCTACTTTGCCCGAGAAGCTGTTGGTCAGGTTTGATGCTGTGAGTATGACTATGTCAGTGGGGGGGACGCTTGCCCAGTCTGTGTGACAGCTCTCCCAATTTTGTCGTGAGCTCCCAGATGTCAGTGAGGAGGGCCTTGCACGGCCGACCCTGCGGCTTGTGCTGTTGGCTTTTCAGATGTCACCGGTGACGCCAGGTTGTCCCTCTGGTTACATTTCTTCCTTGAGATTTTGTAGCAATTCAGACAACCGAGTGGCGAGCTGGGTCATCTCAGAGGGCAGTTGAGTTTCTAGATTGTGATAATACCGACGGGTCATTACCTGCCCGTGCCAATGCCAAACGGTTTCTTCACAGGCCAATCTATCCCCGTTGTTATCTGCCTCATACAGACCTGCAAAAGTCTACAGCAGACTGTGTGAGCACTTGTTAATTTTCAATATAATAAATAAAGTATGAATAGGATTCATTAAAACAGTTGATGATTTTGTCAAATCTGTCTGCAACCTTCTCTGATCTAAGGAGCACACTCCCAGTTTCTGCAGTCTCTGCAAATAAGTTGCACCTTCAGTTTTTGAAATCAAAGACCCATCTGCCTTTTATTTAAACAACAGATTAGATTTGTCTTACCACTGACAAAGACTTCGGCATGCATACTCCCTGCAGCTTTCCCTTCTCCCACCAGGTTTCACGTTGTACTATTTAGTCGCTATTTCTTCCACTCATTCTTTCCACCAAAATGTATAACTTTACACATCTCTGCGATAAATTTAATCTCCCACTTGTCTGTTCATTTCACCAGAGCGTGGCGATGGGCTGCTGAACCCGTCACCACCTTAACGCATTTCAAGTTTCATGATCAGGCCAAACTTCGGAATGACGCCACACTGAGTTCAATTCAGATCAGAAATATCGAATGTAAAATGAGCTCGCCGTGACGCACAACTCTGGGGGACATCAAGGCACATTTCCCCCCAATTTGAGAAATAATTGTTCAGCACTACTTTAACCATTTTATTGACTCCTATTTCTACTTTTCTGAAGTTAAATAGGGTCACCAAAAGATTGGCTTTCATATCAGCCACCATGTTTGGATTTGCTGCTTAATTTTACACTCAGTTGCAAGTCATGCTCCTCATGAGCTGGAGAGGTTACCCCTCCCCATGTCTCTGTGTTGGGGAGTTACCCCTCCCATGTCTCAGGGGCTGGGGAGCTACCCCTCCACATGTCTCTGTGTTGGGGAGTTACCCCTCCCCATGTCTCTGGGCTGGGGGGAGTTACCCCTCCCCATGCCTCTGGGGCTGGGGAGTTACCCCTCCCCATGTCTCTGGGCTGGGGGGAGTTACCCCTCCCCATGTCTCTGGGCTGGGGGGAGTTACCCCTCCCCATGCCTCTGGGGCTAGGGAGTTACCCCTCCCCATGTATCTGGGCTGGGGGGAGTTACCCCTCCCCATGTCTCTGGGGCTGGGGAGTTACCCTTCCCCATGTCTCTGGGCTGGGGGGAGTTACCCCTCCCCATGTCTCCGTGCTGGGGAGTTACCCCTCCCCCTGTATCTGGGCTGGGGGGAGTTACCCTTCCCCCTGTATCTGGGCTGGGGGGAGTTACCCCTCCCCATGTCTCTGGGCTGGGGGAGTTACCCCTCCCCCTGTCTCTGGGCTGGGGGGAGTTACCCCTCCCCCTGTATCTGGGCTGGGGGAAGTTACCCCTCCCCATGTCTCTGGGCTGGGGGGAGTTACCCCTCCCCATGTCTCTGGGCTGGGGGGAGTTACCCCTCCCCATGCCTCTGGGGCTAGGGAGTTACCCCTCCCCATGTATCTGGGCTGGGGGGAGTTACCCCTCCCCATGTCTCTGGGGCTGGGGAGTTACCCTTCCCCATGTCTCTGGGCTGGGGGGAGTTACCCCTCCCCATGTCTCCGTGCTGGGGAGTTACCCCTCCCCCTGTATCTGGGCTGGGGGGAGTTACCCCTCCCCCTGTATCTGGGCTGGGGGGAGTTACCCCTCCCCATGTCTCTGGGCTGGGGGAGTTACCCCTCCCCCTGTTTCTGGGCTGGGGGGAGTTACCCCTCCCCCTGTATCTGGGCTGGGGGGAGTTACCCCTCCCCATGTCTCTGGGGCTGGGGGGAGTTACCCCTCCCCATGTCCCTGTGTTGGGGAGTTACTCCTTCCCATGTCCCTGTGTTGGGAAGTTACCCCTCCCAATGTCTCTGGGCTGGGGCTGGTGATTTGACCCTCCCCCTCTATCTGTGCTGGAAGATTCTGCTGTGTTCCTTTCCCTGATTGTGTCCCAGTGCAGTCATTGCCCCTTTAATCCACTGGACTTCAGTTTTGTTAACAAGTCTCTGATGTTGTAATTTCCAAAACTGGTTTTGAGAATCTATATGCATTCCCCTCATTAACTCTGACCATTTTTACATCAAAGAAGTCAAATCAAGTTAGACAAACATAATTTGCCTTTTACAGCAAACAGCTTCCCCTTATTAACCCCATTCCTATTAATGTGTCCATCGCCTCACTGTAAAGGTTTCCTCATTATTGAACATAAACTGACTAACCATTCCATGTTCTATTTATCCAAATCCCCCTTTGAACATGGATATAACGTTTGCTATCCTCCAAATCTCTGGCACATTTTTTTCAATGTCCCTACTCCATTTGCAGGCAGTTTTACTCAACTCTAGTCCCCTCCAGAATCTGTGATTTTCCAGCAGTCTCGATAAGACACACCTTTGAGAATCATACTAGTTCTAACTGATCAGCCAACTTCCAGGCAGAATAATGTGAACTAAGCCCAAATGTACACTGTGTTCGGACAAGGAGGTAGCAAGTCCAGCCAAACAAGCCATTCCATCCCTGATATTGCAACATGGTAAAATTAAAACATTCAAGAACCCTCAAAATCACCCAATTCTTCTTAACCATACTTTAAGAATAATAGATATCAGACACAAAGTTTATAATGTAAGCAAAAATTAACAATTAGCAGAACGTGATATCTCTTATCTAGCCCAATCTTCTTTAACAAGAACTTTCACTGAAACATTGACAGACAGAGGGACTCAGTTAAGGGGTAAATTAAGAAAGAAAAACAGTTGTAATTTGCCAGTTCAATCGCCTCATGATGGGTTCCAGGCCTTCAGAAATCCTTGGTTACTGCAGTCGTTCACTGGCAAGTAAACTTGAATTCAGAAGTCATCAATTCGTGCAGACAGGTTCAGTAACCATTAGGGTGGCACAGTGGCTCAGTGGTTGGCACTGCTACCTCACAGCACCAGGGAACCAGGTACAATTCCAGCTTCGGGTGACTGACTGTGTGGAGTTTGCACATTCTCCCCGTGTCTGGGTGGGTTTCCTCCAGGTGCTCCGGTTTCCTCCCACAGTCCAAAGCTGTGCAGGTCAGGTAAATTCATCAAACTAAATTGCCCATAGTCAGGGGTGAATATGGGGAATGGGTGGGTTAATCTTCGGAGGGTCGGTATGGACTTGTTGGGCCGAAGGGCCTGTTTCCGTACTGTAGGGAATCTAATCAAAAAACCTTCTAGGATTATTCAACCACTTATTACAGAGGAGTACTTTCTTATTAGAACAGCCAACAAATTGACAACGGCAATGAAATACAAAGAGAGAATGAGAAAAACACACCACACATCGAGAAATACACTCACAGCTTGACAAACCCAGTCGGAACTGGTCACTGTTTGGTGAACATTCTCTGTGATGCAGCACTGATCTGCTCTTGAACGTCTAACCAGTCGTTAGCCCTGAGTTTAGAACATTGTGATGGCAAAACACCTGCAATGTTCTCAGGTCAACAATTAACTTGCTATATTTCCAGGTCAGTTCCCGTAACTTGGTCTCGGTTAGCACCAGCAACACAGCAAGGACAAAACAAAACGGTTCTGCATTGGCTGTGTGACAAGATGTGCTAAATTAAGAAACTGGACCTCAAAGATCATAATCTTTCTATCATTAACTGAGCCCCATACAAATTGGAATAGGGCTTGTCTGATTGGAGGGATGGATGTGTGGTTCAAAGACCGACTGGTCTGTGGGGGACTGCTATCAGAATTGGAGAAGGTGGGATCTGTAACGCCAGGATGGACTCCAGCTGAACCATTCTGGGACCAGTATCCCAGTAATTCAGGTGGTAAAAGGCACTTTGAACTCAATAGTGGGGTCAACAGATCAAGTATGAAAATGTGGTAAATCAAAGAGTAGAGTCAAGGCCAACTGAAAATGGGATATGATCAACGGATGGTCTCAGGAGGGGATAGGGAGACCAAATCTAAGAGTAAATCAACAGGCGTGATCAGAAGTTACAAACAGAACAAAGGATAACACCAAAAACCTTGTGTCTGAATGCATGTGGTATTTGAATCAAAACAGCTGAAGTGAGTCCGAATAGAAATAAATATTTAAAATCTGGTAGTCATTACAGAGACATAAATGACAGGGATTAGTAAATGAATCTTGAAGGGTCCAGGATATTTAGGAAGGACAGGAGGGTTTGAAAAGTGAGAAAAGCAAAGGTAATCTTGGTGATAAGCTCATAGAAAGTTTTCTCAGATAGTTTCTTTGAACAGCATGCAATGGAACCAGAGACCAGATTATTCAACCATGGAGTTATACAGTGAACTAATGAGAAAATTCCTCAGGTAGTAATGAACATAATGTAATTAAATTTCGGTATGAGGGAGAGAGGAATGAGTCTGTCAGGGAGGAGTGCACCGATAATGGTCCACAAGCCAACACAAATAAGTAACTACCTAACTCAACCATCTAGGCAGTGCGGGGTTTAGAAAGGAAGGCAAACAAAATAACCAGGAAAAGATTTACAAGGATGTTGCCAGGGTTGGAGGATTTGAGCTATAGGGAGAGGCTGAACAGGCTGGGGCTGTTTTCTTTGGAGCATTGGAGGCTGGGGGGTGAACTTATAGAGGTTTACAAAATCATGAGGGACATGGATAGGATAAATAGGCAAAGTCTTTTCCCTGGGGTCGGGGAGTCCAGAACTAGAGGGCATAGGTTTAGGGTGAGAGGGGAAAGATATAAAAGACACCTAAGGGGCAACTTTTTCACACAGAGGGTGGTATGTGTATGGAATGAGCTGCCAGAGGAAGTGGTGGAGGCTAGTACAATTGCAACATTTAAGAGGCATTTGGATGGGTATATAAATAGAAAAGGTTTGGAGGAATATGGGCCGGGTGCTGGCAGGTGGAACTAGATTGGGTTGGGATATCTGGTAGGCATTGACGGGTTGGACTGAACAGTTTGTTTCCGTGCTGTACATCTCTATGGCTCTATTAGACTCTCCTCAGTTCAGGGGACTGACTCCCCAAAAAAAACTTTTAAAAAAGTAAACCATCAAGGTGCCTGACAGTTTGGTACTCTGGCAAAAATAATTGACACTAGGTTCATCATCGACAGAAAATAAATCAACTTATTGAAAACAAATTCATTCTTCAGCAAATGACAAAAGATATTTTACTAATTTACTGTCATGTGACTTCAACAATACCTCTTTAACATCAAATACCCATGTATTCATTAATATATAAGACAGAGAAAATAAAAAAGAGAGCATTTGACACAAATGTTATGGGTAAAAAAATGTAGATAGAGAAAACAAATTCTGTAGTTCCAAGCCCAGACCACAAGGGAGAGTTATTAACCTCAGTTCTTTTGATTTTAGCAATGATATCATGATGCTGACAGAGTGTTGATCTTTGATTCAACAGCTAGTTCTGTGAATGGCTGGATGTAGGCCTTTCCTAGATTAGAAATCTTTCCTTTTAGAATCTCTCGATTGAGTTTTGCCTTTTTCAGTCACAGAGAGAAGGGAGAGAGATGTGTTCCCTGTTTGCAGGCGTTTGGATTTCTCTGAATGCACTACAATTGTTTTTGTTGTAACTATTTTCTACTGAATGCCCTGAACTCACAAGTCTGTAATAAACTGCAGCTTGGAGGATGTTGTGTGCTGATACTATGGCTTGAAGTGGTAGATATTGACCTTTTTTTATGAAGAGAGATTGAGAGATTGAGGTGAAGAGCAGTCTGTTCTAGCTAATAAAATAAACAGCTTGTGAGGCCTTAGGGATTTTCTAGTTGGAACAGTAAAAGCAGCGTAATTTTAGCTTAATTTTCTTTAGCTATTGAGGTTTGGAAGTTGCTATATATCTCTCCTTGCTACAGCATAACACTTGAGTTCTCCCTCTCTCTCTCTCTTGGAATTTTCACTGGATGTTCTTCCCTACTGAACTGAAGAAACTTTGCATGTGAGATAATCTATTTTACTGAATTTGCCTTTGCCTAGGGTGCGTTTAGGCGAAGTTGTGCCTTGGAAAAAGCTAATCAGTAGTAGTTGACATATCTGTTATCGACCAGGCCAGACCCCCTCAAGAAAGTTAGACCCTAACATTTTCTTAGTTTACAGGCAGATGTGAAGTGAGTGTTCCTGGTGTGATGTAACTGGCCAAACCTCTCCGCATTACCTAAAACACAATTTATTTTAACACTATTATGCAAAAAGAAACAAACAAATGAAAGTGGAATTTAGGATAACTTAACCTTTGCAAAACTTAACCAAATACTCGATAGAGTAATTTAACTAATTAACTTCCAGTTATAGTAACATCCCATAACACACCCCTTGCAAAAAGGTAAATTCAAATAGAGCTTCTTTCAGGCAAGAGGGAACAACATCAGAGAGATTTCAGAAAGTCAGTTCGGAATTAATTACTGAAGCTTGCAGCCCTCCTGAACTCAAACATCTTGTGACTGCTACAGCTAAATAAACAAGAAAGGCTGACCTGGGAGGACTGGTCACTCCCCTTCCATTATACAACTGCTTTTAAAAAACATCTAAAGGCCTCCTCTGATTGTTGACCTTGGCTGTCTCTCTGAGCCATTTTGGCATCTCTGCCTCTCTTCAAACAAACCCAGGACAAAATAACCTTTGAAAATGACAGCATCTTACGTATGTTATCTTGTTAAATATTTCAATAGTTATACAGTTAAGCTAATCTTTTTTCATTCTTATTTTGTCTGTATTTTCACTGTGGTGTATGAATAAAGTGTGCTTTGCTTCAAACCTTGTGGTTGGACCAATTGAATTGCATCTGGAACACAATGCCTTACACTTGCATTAAAAACAAGGAGATGTTGGGGTCTTGGCTACCTTCTTAATATATTTTGAGGGCATTTGGTTTGATCCATAACAGTATGTAAGTTTGCTCGCTGAGCTGGAAGGTTTGTTTTCAGACGTTTCGTCACCGTGACGAGATAACATCATCAGTGAGAGTCTCCGGTGAAGCACTGGTAGGATGTCCTGCCTCTCTACTTATAGGTCTTGGTTTCTTAAGGTGGGTGATGTCATTTCCGGTTTTTTTCAAGGGAAGGTAGATAGGATCTAAATCAATGTATTTATTGATGGAGTTCTGGTTAGAATGCCGTGCCTCTAAGAATTCTCGTGCGTGTTTTTGTTTCGCCCGTCCTAGGATGTGTGTGTTGTCCCAGTCAAAGCGATGTCCTTCTTTCTCTGTATGGCAACTAGTGATAGTGGGTCATGTCTTTTGGTGGCCAGTTGGTGTTCGTGTATCTTGATGGCAGGTTTCCTGCTAGTTTGCCTGATGTAGTGTCTTTTTACAGTTCTTGCATGGTATCTTGTAAATGATGTTAGATTTGCTGGTGGTATCTAACGGATCCTTTAGGTTCATTAGTTG